>NC_050574.1:344364284-344538688 GCF_011100635.1 Trichosurus vulpecula | reverse complement strand
CTTAAGTCCCCTTAATATCATCGCCATGTTCCCCTTCTTTGCTCTAGTCTCTGAGGAAGAAATGGTTTTTCTCTTTGGCAATGCTAATCATTCTACTTGTGCTCTTGATCCTAATCCATCCCATTCTGTCTTCTCCAGGAGCTTGACTCTTTTATCATAATTTTTCCCTTTCTAATTTTTAATCTAGAGTAGGTTGTCTACACTCATTGCTTTCACTTACTAATTAGACAGCTTTGCCCATTGGCCCCTTTCCTCCTTCTTATAAAAATAAAAAGATTTCCATTCTTAAAAATCCTTTCATTTGCCATCCTCTCTAACCATCATTCTATATCCTCCCTTTCACAAACTTCTAGAAAGGCTTTTTGCCTTCATTGCTTTCATTCATTGATATTTTGCATTGACTTTTTAATTTCTTACAATCTATCTTTGAACCCCACGATTCAAATGAAACTGTTCTTTCCAAGGTTACAAGGATCTTTTGTTAAATTCAATGGCTTTCCCCCCTCAGTCCTTATACTTCTTGATTGCTTTGTAGAATTTGGCATTGTTGGCTACACCTCCTTCCTGGACCCATTCTTCTGCCTGGGTTTTCAAGACACTGCTCTCTTGTGATATTACTTGTCTCAATATTTCCTTTCCATTTCCCTTGCTGTATCATAATCTATGACTAACACCCTATGGTTGTGCAGCCCTGAGACTGCGTCCTGGGACCTCTTCTCTTGTCTCTCTACATTCTATTTATGTGATTTCATCAGGACCTATAGTTTCATTTATAATCTTTATATGGTAACTTTCCAATCCAACCCAACCCCCACCACTTTACAGTTCCATATCACCAAATGCCCGCTAGATCCCTACTTAGATGTCTTATAGGCATCGCAAAATTAACATATTCAAAATGGAATGATTTTCTTCCCTAAATCCATCCCTTTTTCTAATTTCCTTTTTTTTTCTGGAGCAGTATCATCCTTCTAGTCAACTCAGTTTCAACTTTGTTGTAATTCTTGACCCTCTGTCTTCTCTAATAGTTGCCAAGTGTTGTTGATTCTACCTACACATTTCTTGCATTCATCCCTTGATCTCTACCGAACCTTCATCACCTGCTGTCTAAACTACATTAATATGCCCCTAATTGGTCCTGCTCCTCAGTCTTTCCTCCTCTCTGATTTTTCTCCCCATAGCTTCAGATTGAAATTCCTAAAGCTCTGATCCATCCTGGGCCTAAAAAAGTGGACATAGCTCTTTATTGTCTCTATAACAAAATATAAACTTCAATTATTTTTGTCCTTTAAAACCACAATTTGACTAGCCTGTCAACTAAGCTTATTTCACATTATTTTCCCTCATGATTCCTTTGTTGTTGTTCATTGCTTCAGTTGTGTCCAACTCTTCATGACCCCATTTGAGGTTTTCTTGGCAGTGATGCTGGAGTGGTTTGCCATTTCCTTCTCCAGTTCATTTTACAGATGAGGAAACTGAGGCAAATAGGGTTAAGTGACTTGCACAGGGTCACTAGGATAGCTAGGAAATGTCTGAAGCTGGATTTAAACTCAAGCAGATGAGTCTTCTTGACTCCAGGCTCAGTGCTTTATCCATTGCTCCACCTAGCTGTTCCTCACGTTTCCTACACTTCAGCTCATCAAAGAACACATATTGTTTGTGGTACAGGGCATTCAATCACCCTGCTTTGTTCCTTCCAACAGACTTGGTATCCCCATACCAAGAACACTTTTCCTTCTTACCTAAATCTCTTGTAATGTTTAAGTCCATTAAAGGCTCATCTCAAATGACACCTACAAGACTCCTTTCCTAATCTCTCAGTTGTTAGCACTTCTCTTCCCAAATTATTTATTTTGTACATTTTTGAACATTGTATATTTTTACTCCTCTCCCAATCTCTCAACAATCATCAAACATTTATCAATCAGTGCCAGGAACTCAAGCGTCTTGTGGTTAAGAACTGTTTTTATTTTTGTCTTTGTGTCCCCAGTGCTTTGCACAATGCCTGGCATGGAGTAGACATGTAATAAAAGCCTGTTGAATTGGGTTGGCTTGGAAGTGACTTTAGAGTTCATCTAATTGACCCCCTACTCAAATCATAATTCCTATGTGCAAAATCCCTAGCAAATGCTCTTCCATCGCTGGCTTGAAAATTTCCCCTAACAAAAAAAAATCACTGTCATTTAAGTAGCTCATTCCATTTTTGGACAGTTCTAGTATTTTGGAAGTTGTTAGGTTGAACCAAAATCCATATCCTTATAAGTTCCACGCATTATTCTTGTTTTTTTTTTCCTTCTGGAGCCAAATAAGATAAGTCCGTTCTTCCATATTATTAAGATGTTTAAAGATTGCAATCATTCTTCTTAAACTGATGTCTTTCTGCCCTCTCCATTCTCTCCTACTAACTTTTGACCTGGCAAAGATCACTTTGCTGGCACGCAAAAGGTCTTATTTTTCCTCCAAATTCTGCTCTGGCTCAGAGGTTAACAAATCTTTCTGCCATTTTTTGCTGTTACTCCAGGGAAAAAATGGGAAGTAATTCCCATTCTTTCTCTGGCCCCAAGACAGATTTGTCTAATAAATAGAGATGTCCAGGAATGGTACCACTAAATTTGATGGATTTCTATTAAATAATAAATGTTTTTTCTTCCTTATTGTTTTCCTCATTTTTCTCCAGTTTTTTCTTTAGGGTTCAGAGGTGAGATTCTGTTTTCTGTTTACATTTCAAGCTTTTCCCAATCAGGTCAAGGCTGAGATTTGGAATATACTTTCCCCCTTGACCCTCTGGTCAAGAGACCAGGTAAGCTGCTTTATTTTCCACCAGGAGCTGTTTTTCCAAAACAATCAGAAGAAGCATCCTGATGCCTTCTTTCAACATTGTCAGAAGTTTGTTAATTAGTTCAGTTTGTTTGGAAAAAAAAAGATCTATGGGTTTTGGTGGACCCTCAGGGCAATTTAAGTCAAAAGATGGTATGACGATGAAAAAGTTAATTCAGTGTTGGGCTACATGAGCAACCTGTCCAGGATTAGGAAAGTCAGTATTATGTTCAGGTATGTGGAGTATTATATTCAGGTATGGGCACCAACATTTTAAGAGGGACAGTAGTAAGTTAGTCAATCAGACAATTGAAAAGCATTTATGAAATGTTTGCTATATGCCAGGCACTATGCTAAGCATTGTGTATTCAAGGAAAGACAAAATATATTTTGCACCCTGAAGGAGCTTCAATTCTCATGGTAGAGACAACAAGCAAAAAAGTATACCAAAAAATTATATGTCATATGAAAAGAAGGTAATCTCAGAGAACATACTAGCAATAGTAGCAGTATGTCTGTAGGTGGGTGAGATGGGTTGGTGGAATTTGAGATAGAGGATGGAACTTGAACTGATTCTTGAAGAAAACTAGGGAAGCTAGGAGGCTGTGATAAGAAGGGTGAGCATGCTAGGCTTGGAAAGTAACCAATAAGAAGGAAGGATCTGGGAAATATAGTGTCTTGTTTGAGGAAGAAGAAGGCTAGTTTTGATGAGTCATATAGTACTGGGGTTGAAAGGGAAGAGTGGGGGAGGGGTAAAGTATAAGAAAACTGGAAAAGTAGGAAGGGGGCAGGTTGCAAAGGCTTTAAAACCCAAACGAAGGATTTTAGATTTGATCTTGGAGGTAATAAAACAACCATTGGAGTTTGAGTGGGGAAGGGAGGAGGGAATGTGACATGGTTAGTCTTGATAATTTTGTCAGCTGAGGGGAGGATGAATTGCAATAGGGATAATTTTTAAATTTTTCATTGTTAATTTCTTATTTCTTTATAAAATTCCTTTTTAAAAAAAATTTGACTTCTAAATTCTCTCCCTCCTTCAAGTTCTTTCCCCACCCACTGAGAAAGAAGGCAATAGGATATCAATTATACATGTGAAAGCATGCAAAACATTTCCATATTGGTCACGTCACAAAAAGCAAGAAAAGCAAAGTGAAAAATATTATTCTTTGATCTGCAGTCAGATTCAATCAGTTCTTTCTTTGGAGGTAGATAGCATTTTTCATCAGGAATCTTATGGAATTGTCTTTGATCATTGTATTGATCAGAGTAACTAAGTCATGATGGATCATCTTTACAATATTGCTATTACTGTGTACAATGATCTTCAGGTCCTATTAACTTTTTAGCATTTCATATAGGTCTTTCTATATAGGTTTTTCTGAAACCATCCTCCTTATATTTTCTTATAGAATGATAGTATTCTATCACAATCATATGCCATAACATGTTCAACCATTCCTGAATTGGTGGGCATCTCCTCAATTTCCAATTCTTTACCATCACTAAAAGAGCTGCTATAAATATTTTTGGACATATAGATCTTTTTCCTTTTCCCTTTCCTTTGATCTCTTTGGGATATATACCTATTGCTGGCTCAAAGCCTATACACATTTTTTGTAGCCTTTTGGGTATAGTTCCAAATAGTGCTCCAGAGGGGTTAGACCAGTTCATCACTCCACCAACAGTTCATTAGTGTGCTTATTTGTCCACACCCCCTCCAGCATTTGTCATTTCTGAGAGATATGAGGTAGTATCTCAGAGTAGTTTTAATTTCCCCTGGTCTAATCAGCAGTGATTTAGAGCATTTTTTAATATGACCATATAGTTTTGAATCTCTGAAAGCTTCTTGTTTACAACTTTTGACCATTTATCAATTGGGGAATGGCTTGTTATTTTAATAATTTTATTCAGTTTCCTATGTATTTGAGAAATGAGGCCTTTATCAGAGAAAACTTGCTGTAAATTTTTTTGATATTGCTTCATTGTCTCGGCACTTTTGGCATAATGTGCTTTCCCTGGTTATTTCTTTTAATTATGTCTATTTTTGGTTTTGCTTTGTCTAAATCATGTTGCTACCCTGCCTTTTTTTTTTTTTTACTTCAGCTAAGCATGATACATTCTGCTCCAGCCCCTTATTTCAATTCTCTCTGTGTATCTTTCTGTTTCATATGTGTCTCTTGTAAACAACATATTATTGATTTCTGGTTTCTAATACATTCTTCTTTCATTTTATGGGTGAGTTTATCCCATTCACATTTATGATTACTGTGTATTTCCCTACAGTCTATTTTCTTCTATTTATTCTTCTCTTTCTCTTTTTACCTTGTCTATTCTCAAAAGTGTGTTTTACTTCTGACCACTGCCTTCCTTAATCCACCTCTTCATTTCATCACCCTTCTTTCTCTTATCCCCTTCTTGTCCTACTCTCCTATTGACCGAACTGAGTGTGTCTATATATTCTGGCTCTTCGAAACAACTTTAAATGAGAGTGAGGTTTGAGCATTGCTCACCCCTCAATTTTCCCCTCTGGTGTAAAAGTTTTTCCTTGTGAGTCTCCTTGTTTCCCCATTCCTCCTCTCCCTTTCCCATTATCATAGTGCATCCCTCTTTCTAATCCCTTCATGTTTTTTGAAATCATCATTGGGGAGAAACTTGAGGTAAGGTGGTTAACCGGAAGGCTATTGCAATAGTCTAGGAGTGAGGAGATACACTAGAGTGATGGCTGTATGAGTGGAGATAAGGTGATAGATGTTATAAAGGTAGAGTATTCAGGGGAAGCCATTCAGGATGGTGAAAAGTCTCAACTCAATGCCATATGAAGATTAGCTGAAAAAAAACAAACTAGAGTCATTTAGTTAGGAGAAGACAAGACTTAAGGTGGACATGATAGTTATCTATATGTATTTAATGGGCTGTCATGGGATTAGATTTCCTCTACTTGGCCCCAGAGAGCATAACTAGGAGCTAATGGATAAAAGTTGTACCCCACCCAAAACAAACAAACAGATTTATGTTTAACAGAAGGAAAAAAACCTTCCTAATAGAAATGTCCAAAATGAAATGAATTTACCTCAAGATAAAGTGGGTTCCCCTTCACATGAGGTATTCAAAGATTGTGTGACCACTTATTTTGTGGCTTTGTGATATAGATGATTCTTATTCAGGTAAAATTGGTCTAGAGTCTGACCCCTGTGGTCTCTTCCAACTCTGAAATTCTAGAATTCTCATCTTTACTTACAACCAGAATAGATTTCCATTAAACAGGCTGACCATATTGGGTACTGAAAGAACTGGCAGATGTGTTTACTGGTGGCAATCTGTAAGTAATCATGGAGAATTAGGAAAAAAGACTAAAGAAAGGGAAATGTTGCCCCAGTTTTCCAAAAGGGGTAAAATGCACATTCTGAAACTCTGTATACCCTTAAGTTGATCTCCAAGCAAAATACTAAATATGTCATTAATCAGATGGCTTTGTGAAAAGGTTGCTAACTAACCCTCATTTCCTTTTTTGATAAAGTTACTAGAATGTCCGAGAATGGAAATGGAGTAGAAATGCTGTTTTTTTTGATTTCAGGAGGCATTTGGTGAAAAATCTCTGATATCTTTGTGGACAAATTGGGGAAATGTGGACTTGATAATATTACATTTAAGTGAATTATAGATAGTTGAACCACTGAACTCAAAATACTTGGATTAATAGGTCAGTTTCATATGGAGGGAGCTTTCTAGAGCACAGTTCCCTGTCCTGGTCAACATATATTTTTATTAATGGCTTAGCTGAAGACCATAACAAAGAAAAGGTAAGGCCTTTAAGGTCTACCTAAGGTTACCTAAGGTCTCTGGGGGCATTAGCTATTGCTAGTAGCCCTGTCTTTTACTCTGAGGTTTTGTATAGGCAATATATAAACAGAGGAAGAACCATAAGCCTCTGGATGGGCAATACTGGCCTAATTCATTAAGTACTGGTGAGTAGGCTGTATGTTTTGGAAGGAAGGAGATACAGGTTAGATGTTTGGGTGGTAAAGGTAATATACCTCTGGGCAGTCTGGTTATCTGAATGGCTTTCCTGTGTGTATTCTCCTGGGGTCCTGAAGAAAGTTCTGGGTTGCTGCAAGACGCTTGGGGTTTTATGTATAGAATACAACAAGGGCCTAAGCAGTGACAGTTGATGACTCTGCATCACAAGGTCAGAAGAGTTTTTATCCTTGGACATATTCTGAATCTATTCCTATTTTCTTGGGCACACCTATGCTGGGGGACACTCTAGAGTCTATACCCTAGATATCAGTAACTATGGACCTCTGTTAAGTAAAAACAACATTTAATATTGTTCTCATTTTTTGCTTACATAATCCTTGTGTGCCACTTAGCTCTATAGTTAGGTGGCACAATAGCTAGAGTACTGGAAGACTTGGGTTCAAATCTGGCCTCAGATACTTATTAGCTATGTGGCCCAGGACAAGTTACTTAAACTCTGTTTGCTTCAGTTTCCTCACCTGTAAAATGGGGATAACAGCATCTGTCTCACAGGCTTGTGGGAGTGATAAAATAAGATAATTTTGCAGAAGACTTTGCAAACCTTAAAAGCACTATTTAAATGTTGCTGTTAGTGATGATGATGATGAATAATCATTTAAGGCTGGTTGAACACCTGCAGGATCTATAGGAAATAGTTTCTTGCCTAATAAAGTAACAGGACTACTCCACAGAAGCTGCTGCTGATGGTACCTCCACCAGCACCCCAAGCCAGGGAGGTATTTCTGCTGCTTGAGCTTGCCATTGTTTTCCTAACCATAAAGTCCAGATGGGGCAGATACTAAAGCCGATATGATTGGCAGCTAGATCACACAGTGAATACAATGCTGGACTTAGAGTAAGGGAAACTTGAATTCAAATCCTGCCTCAGATAATTACTTGCTACATGTGATGTTAATGTGATTGAAGATCTTCCCCACCCATTAATCCGATTAACAGATCTCGGGTGGAGCTAATTAAAGGAAGCTTGATTAGGAGAGGCTTGTTTGTAGGAAGGTCCACACCCCTTTGCTAATTAGGTCAGGAGAGGTGGGAAGCCCTGGGGGTGGGGCCCTAAAAAGGGTATGTACACTCTGAGGGTAGCCTTAAGCTCTTAGAACTGCAAGGGCTCTCAGAACGTCATGCTTTCTCAGAACTGTGGGAGAAGAGAATGAAGGCTAGGATTTGTGAGTGAGTGTTTACAGGGAGGCCCCAGCAGAGGAGAAGATTATGGGATGGCTTGGCTCTCTGCCATGATAATGCATTTTAAATTCCTTGCTGTTATGGTAAAGTGGGTTTTGAGATATAATTATTGCTCTGTTGAATTGGAGTTATTGGTTTTGGGATTTGATCCTCTGGTGTCTGAATAAATGTTTTACTTCTTCTATATGGAGAGTCTCTTATTCTGTGATGTACAGAATTATACAGACATATTCATGGTTGCCATCGCTATTGTGACACTTGCCTTACTCTGAACCTCAGTTTTCTTACGTGTACAAAAGAAATTTGTCCACTGGCTTCTCCAGGTCTTTCTAGCTGTAAATCTATTATCTGAGGCAGCCATGCATTTATAATATAGTTTGATATCTGATGCTTCCTTTGTTTAGACTATTTCTCATTATTTCCCTTGAGATTTTAGACCTTCTATTCTTCAAATGGATTTTATTACTCTTTTGTCTAATTCTGTATAAAGAAGGAGGTGCTTAACAAATGCTTGTTGGCTGATGAATGACTGTGTATACACTAGGTACTTTGATTGGTATGACACTAAGTCTGGTGTGCATGGAAACTATTTCTGAATTGACTTCCTTGGTCGGGCAGAACCTAGCTCACTGGTGATATGGACAAATGGGAACACTCAGTGCCAGGCCAACACCACCTATCATATAGCTAACATGGATGTCAAATGGATGAACTACACTGACTACTGCGCCATTTATGTCATTGATGACAACCAGTCCCAGGCCATGGAGGGTGGCTTGGTGGGTGGGTGGGCTGATTGTGGTAGGCTAGGAGTTGAGCAGAGAGACAAATGCAAAGCAGCTTCTGGAACCAATAGAGAACGTCCCCAGATGAATCACCTAAATCTAAGCATGAGCCTTTGTGGTATCTCATAGCGAAAAGAATCTGGGGGAATTATATGAGTTACTGCCTCCAGCTGGAGCCACTTATGAGTCTTCACAATTGTACCTATGTACAATTGTCACACTGCTTGAGAAATGTATCTTTTGTATCCCAGTAAAACACCTGCTTACTTTCACACCCAGACTCTGAGTGCTTCATTACTCCAGATCTAATCCTTTCCCGAAATAAAATCTAAGTCTCTGCCCAAGATCAGAAGGCCTTGAGAAAAGGAAAAGGCACAGGTGTTGGCGGTTTACTCCTTCCCAGCAGAACAACAGAAGGTACAAAGAGGGGAGGGGAATAATTTGACTGATTATTTAAGGTAAACAGGGCCTTCTATAGAGGATTCTGTCTAGAAGGAGGAAAAGAGGTTGGAAGAAAAAGCAGAGGGTGATAGGCAGGGATGTAATGAAATGGGGTAAAAATGTGAACATATGCAAAACCTCTGGCTTAAAAAAAGGCATCAAAACCTGGAAAGACTTATATAAACTGATAACTGAGTGAAGTGAGCAGAACCAGGAGAACATTGTACATAGTAACAGCCACGTTGTGTGATGACTAACTTTGATGTACTTAGCTCTTCTTAGCAATGCAGTGATCTAAGACAACTCCAAAGGGTTCATGTTGGAAAATGCTGTCCATATCCAGAAAAAGAACTATGAAGTCTGAACACAGATTGAAGCATATTATTTGTTCTTTGTCTCCTTCTTTTTGTTTGTTCCTTCTCGTGGTTTCTCCCATTGGTTCTAATGCTTCTTTACAACATGACAAATGTGAAAACAGATTTAATATGAATGTATATGTAGAGCCTATATCAAACTTCATGATGTCTTGGGGTGGGGGGGAAGGGGAGAGAGATGGGGAGAAAATTTAGAAGTGAATGTTGAAAACTAAAAATAAATTAATTAATAAAAAAGAAGAAGGCATCAAACCAGTACCAACCTGGTGTTGAAGACAGATTTTTGCTGATCCAAGTTTATTACCCAATAGGTGTATCCAAAACCATAGAATATTAGAACACATGGCAAGGCAGGGGGCTCATCACCTATGTGTCCTTGAGCAAATCACTTAACTTCCGTGGACCTCTGTGTTCTCATCTGTAAAAGAAGGTGGCTGGACTAGATGGCCTCTGAGGTCCTCTCTAGAACTAAATCTGTGATCCTATGATGGAGTGGGGAGTATAGGATGTAAGGGGTGAATATTGTTACCACAATCAGAACAACTGATCTGTGTAGAGACAAAGGCAAGAATCATTGCCAGTAGCTCATATGAGAGCTCTGACTTCTCTCCCACTCTGAGGTTCCCTGTAGTTCATGCATGAAAACAGAGGAACTTAAACCTGTAGTCTGACCTATTATACTGTGGAGATTGAACTGCATGTTATGGAAGGAATGAGAGTAAGAGATCCACAGGAGACCTCTGTATGTCAGAGCATTCCAGCTGTAGGGAGTCTGGCTAGTAGACTGTTTTTTTCCATATGTCTGCATTTGTGCTTCTGTGTCCTTAGGGAAACTCTTCACTGTTGGACCAAAGGGAGGAATGGTGACAATTTGATGTCACAAAGTCGGAGAGAATTGTATCCATGCCAACACCTTCCCTATTTTCTGAGTGTGCTTGTGTTAGAGGTTGTGTTACCCTAGCAGTAAGGGACCCTTACAGAAGGCTTGCTTCCAAATTTGTTGGTGACACAAAGCTCCAAGGGATAACTAATAAAAATGGATGACAGAATTAAGATTGTGAATGATTTTCAGCAGGAATGACCTGAAAAGGATGAATTTTTAATGTGAGTAAGTGTATGAGAGACAGTATAGACACTGGCTAGAGGGATGGCACTGGAGTCAGGAAGGTCTGGGTTCAAGTCCAGACTGTGCCTCAGGAAACTTTCTAACACTCTAAGTCAGTGCTTCTCAAACTTTTTGGTATCAGGGCCCCTTTACAATCTCAAAAATCATTGAGGACCTCAACTCCAAAGAGCTTTTGTTTATGTGGGTTATACCTATTGATATTTGCTATATTAGAAATTAAAGCTGATAAATTTTAAAATATTTTTTCATTTATTAAAAATAATAAACTTATGGCATGTTAACTTAAAGGGCAGCTAGGTGGTACAGTGGGTAGATTGCCAGGCCTGAAGTTGGGAAGACTTGTCTTCCTGAGTTCAGATCTGGCCTCAGACACTTAGTAGCTATGTAACCTTGGGCAAATCATTTAACCTTGTTTGTCTCAGTTCCTCATCTATAAAATGAGGTGGAGAAGGAGAAGGCCAACCACTCTAGTGTTTTTGCCAAGAAAATGTCAAATGGGGTTGTGATGAGTTGGACACAAGTGAAATGACTAAACAACAATAAAATGTTAACCTAAATAACATATTCTATGAAAAAAAACTTTATTTTCCAAAACAAAAAAAGAGTGAGAAGTATGGCATTGTTTTACATATTTTTGCAAATCTCTTTATCATAATATATGAGCTAACATTATTAGTAGTTATTCATAACATTAACAAATGAATTAACATATGTAAAATACTTTGTGAACTTTAAAGCACTATATAAATGCTAGCTATTATAATGTCATAATAGAAGACAACTGTATTCTCATATCTGCTTCTGCATTCAATCTATTGTGATATGTTGTTTTGGTCGAAACATATGAAGAAAATCTAATCGCACACAGATATGTAGTTGGAAAAGGGAGTCCTATTTTTATAGGCAAATAATATCTTAGTATTATTATGAAAATAATTGGGGCCTTGAAGACCCCCAAGGGTCTGCACACTGCACTTTAAGAACTGCTTCTATAAGTTATAGCGAAGTTATTGATTTACACTGGCGGAAGAAGTTTCTTCTCTGTGACTTTCCTATGCCAATGAATAGCAACAACAACAACAAAAAAATGAACTCATACATTAGTGTCCTAAGAGTTAACTGCATCAGTATGAGGTGAGAGAGACATGGTCATGTGGGGAAAAAATTATTGGTCCATAAGCCAACTATATGTATTTGCTATTTAAAAACCTATGTAACCTTAGGCTGAATTGATCGAAAAAGTGTCCAGGTTAAGGGGCAACGATAGTGCTGCTATACTCTATGCTGATGAGACCATGTATAAAGTATTGTCTTAATTATAGGCACCAGATTTAAAGAGGGTTGTTGACAAGGTGGAAAGAATGAACGAGATAATTAGGGGTTTCAAACAATGTCATATAAAAAATGGTTCAAAGAACTAAGATTGTTGAGCCTGGAAAAGAGATGACTTAGAAAATGATAGTCATCCAGTATGGCTTTGTTGTTGATTTGTTGCAGTCATGTCCAACCCTTCATGATGCCATTTGGGGTTTTCTTCGCAAAGATACCGGAGTGGCTTGCCATTTCCTTCTTCAGCTCATTTTATGGATGAGGAAATTGAGGCAAACCATGTTAAGTGAGTGACTTGCTCACTCAGGGTCATAGTGCTAGTAAGCATTTGAGGCTGCATTTGAACTCAGGTCTTCCTGACTCAAGGCTGGGCGTTCTATCCACTGCACCACCTAGCTGCTTATCTGATTGGTAGATGTCCTCAAATGCTGTCTCACCCTGTGGAAGAAGACATTTTTCTTGCTTTGAAATAACTGCTAGTTTGGTTACTCATGGATCTTTGTTTGAACTCTAGTTGTCCAATCATAATCACTGGCCATGGGTCTAAAGCTTCTTTCCAAACTGGAAGAATAAAGAAGATAGTTGGATTGCGTATCTTTTGCTTATTCTCTTACTAGTGTAGTGTCCAGTGGGCACTCTCCAATTCACAGGATGGATCTCCTGGAGGACTGCTGATCCATGGTTGAGGTTTTAAGGGCCCATGCCTAGAAAACTGTTGCTCACAAACTCTCATCAATGTGTTCGTGTTTCAATACTCATCCAGAGGACATGATTATCTCAAAGCAAAGATATTTACTGAAATGTTTTAATAAGAAAGGTGGCAAAAGAAAAACCTCACCTCTCCAATTCACCTATCATATACCATCCTGAAAATATTCCCAACATTAGCCGGGAGAGTGGTCACAGGTAGAGTTATTTATGGAAGGAATACCTGTGGCCAGGGAGCACATGGAGAGGGACAATTCATGCATCTGATACTGTAAGGCCACAGAGCCATTGATACCCTCTTATTACTCTCTTTGAACCTGGTGTTTCAGTGTTTGCCAGACACTCTTCCAGTGGTCATTTCTGGAGATTATTATCTGTAATCTCTGCCGCTTTCAGCTTCTGGCTCACCTGAAACTCCCAGTGGCTTTATAGTTCAAGTAGGATGCTTTGTAGGAACCATGTGGACTTTCATTTTCCTTCTTCAAGGAGCAGGATACATCAGGAAATCTCTTTCTAGGTAGAAGATCCAGTGCTTAGAATTTTCCCAAGTTTAGGTACTCTTCAACATGGAATTAATTTGAGACTATGCTCAAAGTTGGTGCTACCCCAGAGAGCTTTCTTTGCTAGAAGGATAGGTTCCAGGATCATACTGTGTAGGAAATTCATAATTGCTCTTCTACCCAGAAGATTTGGGTTCAGAAAGCAATGTCCTGAATTCCCCTCTTTTCCTGAATGCAAGCACTTCTGAGTGCTTCTGCTACAAGTCACCGTTATTGCTTCTGGTTGGGGGAGGGATGCAAAAATCCATCCCATCCCTTGCCCTTGCTATACTCTGGATGAGACTGTTATATTAATGGGAATGGGAAGATCTTTCCCATTCATTAATAGACCCATGTGACCTACTTTGAGGCAGAGTCACATGGAAGCCTGAGTCACAGGAGCCTAGGTCACATGGAGCCTGTGGTGGGAGGAGCTTGCTGAAGTGAGTGGGTAAGACAGAGCAGTCAGAGCTGGGAGAGAGAGAGAGAGAGGGGGAGAGAGAGAGAGAGAGAGAGAGAGAGAGAGAGAGCGAGTGTGCAGGCAGGCACAGGCAGAGCAGCTAGCATGAGTAAGAGAGGGAGTGATTTTACTTAAGGGAACTTGTCTGTGGGAAGACCTGATAGAAGGAAGGCTTGGGAATGGCGGTGCCCCCTGCACTGGTAAAGTGCATAGACTTCTATTACTATGATGGATTTGGCTTTCTGGTGTTGGATAAATGTCTTGGTTTCATCTTCAATGAAGAGAGTCTGTTATAGCTTGCGATTCAAACCTGGGACTACCCCTGTATATTCATAGCAGCTGCTGTAGGTATTGCATTGGAGATATAGAGGCACAAGGGAAAAAGGTGAAGACTAGGTCCTCAAGAACCAAGGGCTTGTCTTCAAGACAAGACAAGGTCCTTCTTCCAAGAGCTAAGAGCACTTTCCCCAGAGTGGGATCAGCTTGGTTTTTAAAGGTCACCCTAGGCAAGCCTTATTTTCAGCTAGTCAATAACTAGAAGTTTCCTGTGTCTCATTGTTTGCTTTTGTACAATGGTTAATTCCCAATTATGTTATCAGGTTGTTTAGGAAACTCCTTATACTCTATTATTGGGTTGTTTAGGAAAATTCTATTTGATTGGGGATTGCCTGATCCACCTCCTTTCCACTGGGAAAGGATCCAAGTTTTTGGTTCCAGAAAAAATTGGAATTTGTGAGGCAGCATGGTGTTATGGAGGGTACTAAATTTGGGGTCTCAGTTTCCATGCTCATTTACTGTTGTGACTGCTAGCAACTCACTTTTTCCCTCTGAGTCTCTGTTTCCTTTTGTATAATGGGGATAATAATACTCCCTCACAGTAACTTAATGCCTAGCAAATAATGCGCTTAATAAATGTTTTTCTTTTCTTCCTTCCTTTCTTCCTTCTTTCCTTCTTTCCTTCCTTCCTTCCTTCCTTCCTTCCTTCCTTCCTGTCATGCATAATTTACTTTTTTCAATGAACAAAAATCTATTTTCTCTCTTTCCCACTCCTCCCACAAAAAAACCACACTTATAACAAATATGTATAATAAGCAAAATAAATTCCTTCGTTGACCATGTCCAAAAAAAGTCTCATTTATTATGCTGAATCTATGTTCTCTCTCTCAGGAGGTTGGTAGGTAGCATGCTTCACTATTGGTTCTCTGGAATTGTGACTGATCATTGTGTTGCTGAGAATTTTTAATTCTATCAAGGTTGCTGTTACATAAATTATTCTCCTAGTTCTTCTCACCTCACTCTGCACAAGTTCTTAAAAGTCTTCTCAGGTTTCTCTGAAACCATCCCTTTAATCATTTCTTATAGCATTGAAGGAAGCATGTTGAATGGTGCAGTGGTGTAGAGGCAGGTAGAGGTTCATAGGGGATGTCACAAGCATTGAATCGTCTGATCCAATGGCATTCTGATGGCATTCTTGTCTTTACAGACAAGACCTTTTCCCCTTTATCCTAGTGAGGAAATTTGGTGAAACGTGGCAAAATTTTAAGAGCCCACACAAGCAGATCTAAGACAACCAGATTATGGTATTAGTTGGCCAGTGAGGAAGGAACTATTTAATGAATAAATAAACAGAAGGCATGAGATTTAAGGTTGAATTTATTAGGTAGGACACAGCATGCATGCTCTTAGCACTTTTTCTTCTCATATCTACAGGTGGTGTCAATAAAACAAACAAACACCCCACACGTATTAATCACAGATTTCTTCAGCTTGAAAGATCCTATGTGACAATAACCTAAAATAGAATGGAAATGAGAAAATGGAGCACAGAATGATTTCTAAAGTAGGAAAACATTTCAAAGTTTAAGCAAAAGATAACAACCTTGTAATAAGGATTACAGATGCTGTCATCTCCTACCCCCAGCATAGGCTCTAAAATGCCAGTGTAATTAAAAACATTTCTTTTTGAGACATTTCACATGTAGTGAAGCTTGTCTCCTCAGGAAACTTCACAGTGTTTTGCTGATGACAAACTAGGGTAATTTAAAAAAAGAAATGGAAATAGGGTTTAAAATTTCCGATGCCTAAAGACTTAACATACAGTAGTCCATAGAGAACTAATCCAATCAAATCTTATATACCTACGCTGTCAGATTATGGCAACCTCTTGCAAGCAAACTTCATTGCTTAGAAATTAGAAAAATGTATTTAAAAAATTAGTGATGTTAAAGCAGTCCAGGGGCATCAGATGCCTCTCAGGTCTAGATTTATAAATTGTACCATCTTTTATTGTTTTTTATTCATATGGATTCCTTTTCTTTGCCTTCAGAAGCACTTCAAAGTTATACAATGCAAAAAAATAATATAAATCAATGTTAGGATGCTGTACATGTCTTGGGGTAAAGGGAATTTACAAACCAGATTATATATGGAAGACAACAATAGAGGAGGTTGTACTCTACTAAACAAGTTGTTAGATTATTTGGGGGATAATTTCTTTTGGGTTCAAAAGGGAGAGGTATTAACTAAAGTATAGCTTTTTATATTTTGAGACTTGCGATAGGAGGAAATAAATTGAAGTTTTAGAGGCAAAAGCCAACTTTGGGGAACATGTGTATAAAAAATTTATGATTTAAAAGAAAATGGAAAGGAAAACAGAAAAATAGTGGGAAAGGATTTTGAGAAAGCATATTACAACAGGTTTAGGGAAATAGAAATGTCCCCGAGAGAAAGAGTTTAGCAACAAACTCTGTGGAGAACTGAATTTTCTTGAAAGATCATAAAAGTCTTCCAATTGAAAGGAGACTAGGGTTAGGAGTTTGGATTGACTGGTAGAAGGGCCAGGGAAGATGCTTTCTCCCTTTTTGTATTTATGCACAAAAATATCAGGACACTGGATATGAGTGTAAACATATCACCCTGTTTAGGGATATGGATGAGGGTAGTGCAGAACTGAAACCATATTTAAGTATTCTTCTTGTCAAAGGGCTACTGACCTCTACAGGAATGCTCTGACCATTTTCTACCCAGATGGAAAATTCTAGGGAATTTGAAGAGATCACTAGCTCCTGGGTTAGTGATTCTCTGCTTGGATGAGTTAGACTGAAGAATTAGGAACAATCAATCAATCAACAAACATCTATTAATCATCTACTTGCTGTTGTTGTTTCTGACTCTTCATGACCCCATCTGGGGTTTTCTTCACAAAGATATTGGAGTGGTTTGTCATTTCCTTCTCCAGCTCATTTTACAGGTGAAGAAACTGAGGCAAAGAGGGTTAAGCGACTTGCCCAGGGTCACATAGCTGGTAAATGTCTAAGACCAGATTTAAACTCAGAAAGACGAGTCTTCTTGACTCCAGGTCTGCCACCCTATCCACTGTACCACCTAGCTGCCCCTAATGATCTACTAAATGCCAGATACTGTCCTAGAAACTAGAGATCTTGCCTGAACTATTATAATAGCTTCCTTGGGTTTCCCTGTCTTAAACCTCTCCCTATTCCAATTCAGTCCTCCACTCAGACTTCAAAATAATTTTCATAGAGTTCACATTTGATGATATCACTCTTATTCCCCTTACTCAATAAACTCCAGTGGCTCCCTATTACCTCTAGATAATAAATTCCTTTGATTTACATTTAAAACTTTCTGGCTTGTCCCCCTACTATTTGCCAGTTATTCTATGGTTATACTATGGTCCAGTTATTCTAGTGGCTATTTACTTTTCTAAACATATGACATTCCATCTTATATTTCTATGCCTTTGCAATAGATGTCCTTATGCCTAGAATGAATGACATAGTCACTTCTAATTCTTGGAATCTCTGGTTTCCTTTAAGACTCAGCTCAGGTGTTGCTATTTGAAGCCTTTCTTGTTTCCCCCAGTTGCCAGTGCCCTCTCTCCCAAAATTACCTTGTATTCACTTCATGTATTTCTGTTCTCTCTCCTTCCCTCCCTCCCTCCCTCTCTCTTCCTCCCTCCCTCCCTCCCTCTCTCTCTCTCTCTCTCTCTCTCTCTCTCTCTCTCTCTCTCTCTCTCTCTCTCTCTCTCTCTCTCTTCCTCTCTCTCTCTCTTCCTCTCTCTCTCTTCCCCTCTCCCTCTTTCTCCATATATATGTATACACACATATGTGCATATTCATGTTGTCTCCCTTATTAGAATATAAGCTTCTTGGGGGCAGGAATTGTTTCACTTTTGTCTTTGTATTCCCAAAGACTAACACATTTATAAGTCTTTATTGATTTATCTCAAGGAACTTAATTATATCAGTGAAAAAGGAAACATGTTCTATTATGAAGGAGATCTAGTGGATAGAGTTCTGGTCCACAGTCAGGAAGCCTGGAGTTCAATTCTAGCCTCAGACACTTATTAGCTACATCACTTGCCCTCTGTCCCTCACTACTTCCGGAACTCTAATATGGGGATCATAATAGCACCTATCTCACAGGGATCTTGTGAGAATCAAATGATATTTGATGATATTTGTAAAGTACTTAGCACAATGGCTGGCACATAGTTGGCACTTAATAAATGTTTGTTTCCTTCCTTTCCCTTCTCCCTTCCTATTTGGAATTCCAGAAGGCAAATTGCTTCACTTTCCAGAGCTAGAAGACATGAGAGAGGAATAGGGATGGGGAACATCTACATTTGTGTGTACTATGTTTTAAGAATGTCTGATATTAATGATAGACAAAATTGTCTCTCTGTTATAGCAGCTAGGTGGTACAGTAGAGTGCCAAGCCTAGAAGACCTGAATTCAAGGCTGGCCTCAGACACTTCCTAGCTGTGTGACCCTGGGCATGTCACTTAACCTCTCTTTGCCTCCACATCCTCATCTGTAAAATGGGAATAATGATAGCACCTACCTCACAAGGTTCTTGTGAGGATCAAGTGAGATAATTATAAAGCACTTAGCACAGTGTCTAGCACATAGTAAGCACTATATAAATGTTAACCATTATTATTACAAGTTATAGAAGGGCAACTGATAAAGGTGAAGAGGGAAAAAAGGAAGGAAAAAAGGGAGTAGCATCTGATATATGTTGATGGATCCATCATCTCATTCATGTATTTCAAGTATTTTCTTCCACTTGCACACATTGCGACTTACCCATACCTTTTTGACTTAGATGATTCTTGTCCAAATTTTCCCATAAATTCTTCATACAGAATGTACCAGTAACCTAGAAGCTTTTCCTTTTGGTCTTTTAACATGCATAGCTCCCAGTGTAGCATTTGGGCTGTCCACCTGTTATCCTTTGCCTTTGCTGCATTACTATTCCTCTCCGTTTTTCAATTAAATATCATTAGTGATGTATTTTATATTGCTTCTGACTCTTCATGACCCCTGCAGTCAGTTAACAAATATTTAAGTGCCTACTATGTTCCAGGCACCATGCTAAGTGCTATGGTCTCAGGAGGACACAGTCTAACGAGGGGGACAATGTGAAAACAACTATATACAAACAAAATATATTCAGGAAAAATTGGAGATAGTCAACTGAAGGAAGGCTCTAGCAACAGAATGCAGACCCAATGTTTTGCTCCTTTATTGATCTCTGGGCCACCTACAATTTTGTTTCATCTAGGGTAACAGCCTTTCATGATTCACAGTTATATGATGTCATCAAGAACATCTCATTGCAAAAAAAAAATTAAAAGATCATTTTAGGTTTTAGAGAGTACCTTGAGGTCATTGAAAATGCTATACAATTTTTCAAATACAATCCAATTTATTCTCCTTTTATTCAATTTAGGACCCAGTTCATGGCAGCTATTTCTCTCAGGTTCACATAGAGATCAAATGTTTGATGGAGGAGTTGGTTTCTGGTCTCTTTTGCTTCCTTGTTGTCAACTGTTTTATGTCCCTTAAATTATCTCTAAGAAATTATGTAATCAGAACCAATGTCTTTTCTTTCATCCAGTTTCCACTTTTTCCAGAGAAAACAGCTTGTTTAAATGGGTTAGATTGTAACTTTAGGCATTATCATCATCTCATCTTTATCCTTTCTTCCAAATTGGTATTGATTTTGGCCTTGGTCCTAAATAATAGATAGTCTAACTGCACAGATACCTGATTTGGAAATAATTTATACCATGGTAACCAGTTTTTTTCCTGCCTATTAAGTTCAGAGGATTATAGATACATTTCTCAAAAAGTCCTTGAGATCACTGGGTACACCCTCTCATTTTAAAAAGATGAGAGAATCCATGTCCTGAGAGGCCTAAGGTCACATAAGTATTGAGTAGCAAAGCCTGGCTTTGAACCCAGAACCTTTGACTCTAAACCCAGTGAGTCTGTCCCTGTGCTATGAAATGGGATTTTACTTATTTGTATGTAAAGTTCCATGATTGCCATGTCCAGTCCAACTCTCTTTCTGGAGAAGATATTCTTAGTCTATAAGACTTTGGCCTCTTTCATTCATGTCTTGATTTTGAACCACATTTTCTAACTTCTTCCCCCTTGTGCCCCACCTGGAGATCTTCCCTGTGCTCCCATTCCTTCACATCAAATACTGAGTATCAAGGTACAGGTTGGCCTGGTTCGGAGGCTCTTGTCAGAGTCCTTGTAGAATTTCTCTAGTTTATTCTGTAAAGCAGATACTGTTGCATAAATTTCGATGATCTTAATGGCAGTCTTTTGCTGTAGATAGTCAGAAAACCTGAGTTCAGATATAGCCTCAGACACTTACTAGCTCTGTGACACTGGGCAAATCATTTGCCTGTTTCTTCATTTATGAATTGGAGATAATTATAGAACCTACCTTGCAGGGTTGTTGTGAGGATCAGATGAGATTATAATCATAGAGCACTTAACAGGGCACCTGGCACATAGTGATATGTAAATATTATTTATTTCTTATTATACCTATTCTCCTCACAGTGAGCATCTCGGGGTGAGAAGGCTACATGTCCCATGAGACATTGCTGCTTCTTTCCTTTGCGCACACGATTCAGACTGATCCTTTACTCAACTTTTAAATGAGAAACTGAATCGTCTTTCCATTTATCTGCAATTTGTTTCTGGTCTCTGGTTACATTTCTACAAGAAAATCAACATTGTTACGGTTCAGGTCCTTCAGTAATTTGTCAATTCCTTTGTTGTTGGGCAAAGATCTCGCATTGAGGGTACCAGCAGTTCAGTTAGTGTTTATTCACAATCTAAATATTCTATTAATACCCTCTCCCCTCCTTTTCCTGTTACTCTGACCCTTCTATTGTCAGGGCAGAAGAAGAGGGAGCATGTGAGAGATTGAAAATCATTATGCTTTTCCCTTAGTTTATGGGTTACTATGGCAAGGTGCTGATCCCCTGGTGGTCCTACCTGCTGCTACCAAGACTATATTAGGTGCTCTTAATTTTTTTTGTTATTTGACCCATTTTGAACTTAAGTGAAGACCACAGACCCTCTAAGAGGAGCAGTGTCCTTCTCCCTGTCCCCAAGCTAATTAGTTTTACATTAAAAGGTATTGAGACCATCTTTGGGACTTGGTTGGCTCAGAGAACTAAAGGCTCAGACTATTGGCATCACTTACTTGTTACTTGAGTACATGGCAGTCATAAGGAGCTCCAGGACCTCTCTGATGACTGATCGGTGGGTCACACAGGACAATCCAGGTAATGGAGCATCACTCACTTGGATCAACTTGAGGTGTCCTCAGTGCCTGTCCTTGTTGAATATCCTCCTGCTAATACTAGATAAACCTCCTTTTGACAACTGTTGAATGACCTATGTGTCAACTAAATAAATTACCAGAGTACTGGTCTGTGGCAAGCCCAGCCCAGAACAGACCCCTTTCTTAGAATAATGTTTTTAAATACATAAAAAAAATACATAAGATGAGAAGGGAAACCAATTATACTGAAATAGCTATATATGATAACTACTATGGCTATGGCTAAATAATAGTCTAACTGCACAGATACCTGATTTGGAAATAATTTATACCATGGTAACCAGTTTTTTTCCTGCCTATTAAGTTCAGAGGATTATAGATACATTTCTCAAAAGGTCCTTGAGATCACTGGGTACACCCTCTCATTTTAAAAAGATGAGAGAATCCATGTCCTGAGAGGCCTAAGGTCACATAAGTATTGAGTAGCAAAGCCTGGCTTTGAACCCAGAACCTTTGACTCTAAACCCAGTGAGTCAATGGCTATAGATCTGGCTTCAGATACTTCTTAGCTGTGTGAACCTGGGCAAGTCATTTAACAAAAGAGAGGTTTTATACAGATATGCATATAAAATTATATATTGTGATATATATTCAATATTATATACTGTTATATGATATATATATATTATATTATATAAAATAGCTATTTTATTTGGTTTCCTTTTTAATCCTATACATATGTGTGTATATACAGTTCATAGAACCCAGGTTAAGCCCTCTCCTCATATTTAACTTTACTATCTCTTAATTAGTAGAGGCTATAGGTACTTGTATCAGGAGGGCCGAGTTTATAATCTCAAAGAGGATCATAAACATGTCTGAAAGGTTCGGAATCGCCGGATATAAGAAACTCTCAAAGTAGAAGGCAGAAGAATCAAAACATTTATTTAGGCTCAACAGTAACCAACCCATGAACCAGCAACCCCATTTTGATATGTTGATCAAAATCTTCCAGGCCCAATAAGTACGCCTTGCAAGAGTAACCAGGAGGCTACAGAGAAGCATGATTGCGTAAAGCAAAATCATGCTTCCCCCTCGATGGTAATAAGATTACCCACTGGCCTGAAGTCTTTGTTCAGCTTCCTCCCGTAGGTCAGCTCTGCTGCTGGCAGCTCCTGCTTCAGCTGTGGCTGAACTTGTGGCTGTAACTGACGTAACTGTCGTAACTGCCTCTGTAACTGCCTCTGGCTCCAACTGTCGCTGTAACTGTCGCTGTAATGGCCTGAAGTCTTTGTTCAGCTTTCTCCCGTAGGTTAGCTCTGCTACTGGCAGCTCCTGCTTCAGCTGTGGCTGTAACTGACGTAACTGTCGTAACTGCCTCTGTAACTGTCGTTGTAACTGTCGCTGGCTCCAACCGGAAAAGGAAGAGAGAGGATCTTCAAGCTGTCCTCTCCCCTCTTATAGGGTCTTTGACATCATCAAGCTCCGCCTGAATGACCAGGGCTGATTGGTTCTTGAGTTGGCCCCTCCCCCTAGCATAGACATTAACACCTCCCCTCAGCCAGCCCCATGACTCATCACACAGGAAGTTCTGGTCCTGCCCCGGAAGAGCAAGCCCCAGCGTCCAGGGACTCAATGAGGTAAGCTGAGTCATTCAAAGAAAACAAAGGCCATTCTGGCTACAGTACTCTCTGTTGCCAGGAAAGCTCTTGAAGCCTTCTTCAACTTGGTGTAATCTGCTAGAGATTCCACTGTCATAGCTTTCAAGAATCTAAAATTATTCATATGCCACAATGGAGCACCAGAGTAGGCTTTAGGTAGAGTCTAAGGTCAGAAATTGAAGGGACATATAGCTATGTAATCATAGGATTATCAATGTAGAAATGGAAGAGTCCTCAAAGGTCACCTAATCTAGTCCCTTCATTGTAAAGATGAAGAAACTGAGGGAAAGGACTTAAAGTGACTTTATTATGGCTACACAGGTAGCAACAATTTGAGATGGGATTTGAATCCACTTCTGACTCTGGAGCCAGTGTTCTTTCAGAACAGCATAGAAAAGGTAATGCATTTTAGAAACACATGTTTTATTACAAGAGAGAGGAAACGGACAGAAACCATGGCACAGTGAAAGGAATAATAGATTTGGAGTCGAAAGGACCTGGGTACAAATCCTGATGCTGTTACTTATTACATGTGTGAACTTCGGAAAATCACTTCATTTCTCTAAGCCTCAGTTTCCAAATCTGTAAAATGAGTTATCAAAGGTCCCTTCCAGCTCTAAGTCTATGATCCTATGAAAATAAACCTATTTGGAATATCAGCATAATTTTACATAAAGCAGGGAGGGGCCAATTCTTGTAGTAATAAAATTTTTAAAAATCACTTCAGTTTGTCTCCTGAAGGTATAAAGACAATTAGGTGTGCCCCCAGAAGTTTGTCCTTGGTATCTCTAGGATCTTCTTTCTGTTCTTCTTTCCCACTCAGTGGCATCTTCTCCTCTCCCTACCTTTAGAAATCTGTTGTTTTATGTTGTTCTAACTTTCTCACCATATCAAAACAGAAAAACATCAATACAATTTACACCTTGACAAAAATTAATTCACACCAAAAATTTCTGTGTCCCAATAGTTTGCTTGTTAAACCTTTTATCTTTAATTGTGAAATAAAAGACTTTGTTTCTAGTTAAAGGATTTAATAGTTCAGAAGCATGTAGGATCAAAGCATTATAGAGAGAGATCTGGAAAGGCCTGCCAAAGTAATTTAGTCCAACCTTCTAACTTTACAGATGAGGAAACCGAGACCCAGAGAAATCACTAGACTCACCCATGGTCACACAAGTGATAGAACTAAGATTTGAGTCTGAACAGTCTGACTCAAAATCCAATGCTCTTTTTAAAGTACTCACTTAAGCTTTATAGGATTCTTTACTCCAAAAACCTGGGGATATAACTAGTACAAGCTTCATTATTCCCATTTTCAGATAAGGAAACTGGAGCTCAACTGAGAATTGACTTGCCCAAAGTCAAACAGCTGTAAGTAAGAGGGCCAGGATTGAAACCAAAGTCTTGTGATTGCACATTTAACATTCTTTCCCCTTGTACTTCCCTAGGGAAATATGTGAGGGAGTGAGAAGGGGCAGGGAAAAGGGATCTTCTAATGGGGAGTGAGATTCAGAGCTTGTGCATAAGCTCAGTTATCTGGTGAGTAAAACTAAAAAACTAACTTCTCTGGACAACTAAGGTTTATATTTTTCAACTGTAAAAATTATAGGAAGATTGTAAACTGCATTGTGGGGGTTGGGAGGAGAGAAGTGGGGAAAGGTGAGAGGGAGAGGGAATATCCACACAAGGTTTTTTTCCCCCAGTAGTGGAATTACCTAATCTAAGAGTATGACCAGTTTCAGGTCCTATTCCCCATTAGAATGAAAGACTTTTTTTTCCTCAGTTTGTGTTTCTGCCTTCTGTACTGAGCAAATACCTTACATACACACAATCAACGGTTGTGGAATTGAGTTGAGCGCAGTGCCAGATGCTGAGGATGCAAAGACAAAAATTAAATAGCACCTCTTTCAAGGAGCCTATATTTTATAAGGGAACAATGATATCTACTTTGATAAGCAAAACCAAAATAATTTTGGGGTAGTAGAATGAATAGAATATTAACAGCAGCTGGGGACCAGGAAAGGCCTCAAGTCAGAGAACACTTTACTAGCTGGCTGAGCTGAATTTAAGTCACCAGAGGGCCCATATGAACTATATACAGGTATTGGAATTCTGAAGGAACTGGCAGATGGGATTACTGAGCTACTCTCAGTGATCTCTCTAACATCATAGAACACAGGGGACGTACCAAAGACTGGGGTAAGGTACTTTTTAGAACAAGACAAAATAATAAAATTCATTGGGTGAAACAAAAAGGTATAGAATCTCAAAGGAAGGAGTGGGTAAAAGTAGGAATGGAGGGGAGACTAGCACCTCTATACTTCAAACTATATTATTAAGCTTTTTGTTGTTGTTCAGTTGTTTCTCAGTTGTGCCTAACTCTTTATGACCCCATTTGGGGTTTTCTTGGCAAAGATACTGGAGTAGTATGCCATTTCTTTCTCTGGCTCATTTTACAGAAGAGAAACTGATGCCAACAGGGTTAAATGACTTGCCCAGGATCACGCAGCTAGTGAGTATCTGAGGCCAGATTTGAACTCACAAAGATGAATCTTCCTGACTCCAGCTCTGGCACTCTATCCACTGTGCCACCTAGCTGTCCATGTTATGAAGCAGTAATAATCAAAACTATTTTGTCCTAATTAAGAAATATAGTAGATCAGTGAAACAGACTAGATAAGAGAGAATCAGGAATAACCAAACTAAATAAACTGGTGTTTGGTTCACTAGAGAACATAAATTAACTTGGGGAGGAACTCTTCAGTTGGTTAATACTGCCTGGAAAATTGAAAAGTAGTTTTGAAAAAAATAGACTTAGATATAGATTGTCATATTATGCCATATATCACAAAAAGCCTAATAAGTTCAGTGACTCATATAGAAAATGCTGCATTATTTTTTTAAAAAAGTATGAGATCAAGTACCTTTCACAGGTATGCCTAAAGGGAAAATTCTTGACTAAATTGCCCCTGTAGTCAGAGGACCTCAGTCCAAATACCAGCTCTAACATACCAATGTGAGATCTTGGGCAAATAAATTCTTTAGGTTTCAGTTTCCTCTCAGTTAAATAACGGGGTTGAACTAGGTGACCCATGAGGTTCCCTTCAACTCCAAATCTATGATCCTGTAATTTTGACAACATGAAAGTAAGCATCATATGCAATAGGAATACGCTAAAATCTTTTCCAATAAATATGAGAGTGAAGCAAGGATACCCACTCTCCCCACTATTATTTGATAGATTTCTGGAAATACTAGCAATAGTAATATGACAAGAGAAAGGAATTGAAAGAGTAATGATAAGTAAAAGGAGATAAAGGTATTCCTGTTTGCTAATGGCTTATGGTTTACTTAGAAAACCCCAGGGAGTCAGCAAAGATACTAATTAAGACAACTAATAGCTTCAGCAAAGTTGCAGGCCACAAAATAAATACTCAAAAATCAACAGTATTTCCACATAATAATAACAAAACATAGGAAGCAATTAAAGAAAGGGAAATTTCATTGCAAATAACTATAAAATGCATAAAATATCTGGGGATCAACCCCTGAAAGCACACAAAAGACTTGTACAGATTCAATTACAAAATTCTCCTTAAAGAAAAGAAAAAAACCTAAATAGCTGGAGGAATATTCAGTGCCCATGGCTAGGCTATGATAATATAAAAATCATAATGCTACCAAAATTAATTCTTATTTTTTATGCTATTCCAATTGATTTACCAAAGGGATACTTTACAGAGCTTGATAAAATAACAGCAATATTCATTTAAAAAAAGCAAAAGATCTAGAACATCAAGGGAAATGATCAAAAGAAGTAGAGAGTAAGGAAGAATAGCACTTACAGACCTCAAACTATATTACAAAGCAGCAGTCCATAAAGTCATCTGGTATTGGTTAAAGAATAGAGAGATGGATCAATGGAACAGACTAGACAAGGGAGATTGAGAAATAATAGAATTCAATAAGTCAGCATTTGATGAAGTGGAAAACATAACTTACCTAGGGAAAAACTCCCTAATTGATTAAAAACTGCTGGGAAAACTGGAAAGCAGTCTGCCAGAAACTAGGCTTAGACTAACACAATACATTCTAAGTGAATATGTGACAATAATATTAGAGATCACACTATAAAAATGAGAAGAGAAACAGATAATGTACTTCTTACAGGTATGGGCTAGAGATAAATTCCTAAACAAATTAATCATAGAGGCAATTCAAGATAAAGAAGATAATATTGATTACTTAAAACTTAAAAACTTATGCACAGACAACATTAATGCATCAAGTATAAAAAGGGAAGTGGCTGAATGGGAAAATCTTTGTGTCAAATTTCTCTGATAAGAGAAATATAAAGCTAAATATAATAATATAAATATATTTATATATTACATAAATATAATATAAAGCTAAAAATGTTAAAAATTGTCCTAACATGTAATTGGGGGAAAGATAAAAAAATTTAAAAGAGGAATTCTTAGATCACTGTACTGCTGAGAATAGCTAAGTCTTTCACAGTTAATCGTTTTTACAATATTACTGTTATTGTGTGCAATGTTCTTTTGGTTGTGCTCACTTTACTTTGCATCAGTTCATATGTCTTCTTAGATTTTTCTGAAACCATTTTTGTCATCCTTTCTTATAGAATAATAGTATTCCATCACAATTATATACCATAACTTGTTCATCCATTCCCCAATTGTTGGAAGTCACTTCAATTTCCAATTTCTTTGACACCACGAAAAAGCTGCTATAGATATTTTTGTGCATATAAGTCCTTTTCCTTTTTACTTGATTTCTTTGTGATACAGACCTGGAAGTGGTATTGGTTCAAAGGGTATACACATTATTACAGCCCTTTGGGCATAGTTCCAAATTGTTTCCAATAATTATTTGATCAGTTTACAACCTACTAACAGGGCATCAGTATCCCTATTTTTCCACATCTTTCCTAGCATTTGTCATTTTCTTTTTCTGGCATGTTAGCCAAACTGATTGGTGTGAGGTAGTGCCATAGTTGTTTAAATTTGCATTTCTCTAATCAATAATGATTTAAAGCATTTTTTATATGACTATAGATAGCTTTAATTTCTTTTTCTAAAAACTGTTCATATCGATTGACTATTTATCAATTGGGGAGTGGTTCTTATTTTTATAAATTTGACTTTGTTCCCTCTGTATTCTACAAGTGAGACCATTAGCAGAGAAACTTGTAACCTCTCCCCTCCATTTTACTGCTTTCATTCTAAATTTCGATTCATTTGTTTTGTTTGTGCAAACTCTTTTTTAATTTCATGTAATCAAAATTATTCATTTTACTACCAGTGATCCTCTTTATCTCTTGTTTGGTCACAAACACTTCCCTTATCCATAGATCTGAGAGGTAAAAATTTCCAAGCTCCCTTACTTTACATATATCATCCTTTATGTCTAAATGATGTACTTATTTTTACCTTACCTTGGTATACAGTGTGAGATGTTGATTTATGTCTAGTTTCTGATAAACTGCTTTTTGGTTTTCCCAGAAATATTTTTGTCAAATAGTGAATTCTTTCCCCCAAAGCTTGGATCTTTGGGTTTACCAAACACTCGATTACCATGATTATTTCCTACTGTGTATTTACCTAATCTATTCTATGGATCACCATTCTATTTCTCAGCCAGTACTAGATTCATTAGACCTAATCTTGTAACAATGGTTTCTATAAGCTACAGCTTCCCTTAAGGGGTGAATGTCATGGTAGTCTCAAGACCACAAGGCCCAGTCTTACGCTTTTTGATCCAGAGACTCCACTGCTAGGCAAATACCTCAAGGAAGTCAAAGACAGATAGAAAGGTCCTGTATATACCAAATGTGTGTAGCAGCACTTTCTTTGATTGCAGAGACAAATTTTGGAAGTAAAATAATAGAAACAATATAATGTAATGTTTTTGTGCAATAAGTATAAGTATGGAGAATTTCCAGAAGCACAGGAAGATTTATATGAACTGATGCAGGGAAAAAAAGCACAACCAGAAGAATTATATAGACAAGTAATTACAACAATTTAAATGGAAAGAACAACAACAACAAAACCAAACAAATCTGAATGATGTTTAATTATAACAACTGAGCATGGCTGCAGAATGGAACTGAGGAAATGTAGTTCCTCTCCTTTGCAGGCCAACATAGGTTGGGGGAGACAGGTTAGGACTATGGTTGTGAAATGTAGAATATACTGTTATATTTGATTGATGAGTTTTATTGGTTTTACTGAGCTACTTTTATTTTTCCTCTTTCTCTTTTCCCCCCTTTGCTACAGAGGATAGCTTCCTGAGTAGAGAAAGCAGGGGAGATAGATTCAGAAATGAAAATGAAGTAAAAGCAAAAGGAATCAATAAAATATTTTTAAAAAGAAAGATTGTGTGAACAAGCTAGATATATTCAAAACAGCTAATCTTTAATTTTAATGATAGGGAGAATTCATTTCTCTTTAAAGACAGGTGACTGTCTTTAAATTAACATGAATAGGGGCAGCTAGGTGGCACAGTGAGTAGATCACTGGCCCTGGAGTCAGGAGGACCTGAGTTCAAATCCAGCCTCAGACACTTGACACATGTACTAGCTGTGTGACTTTGGGCAAGCCACTTAATCCCAATTGCCCTGCCAAAAAGCAAAAAAAAAATTAATATGAATCTAGTTAAAAATAAAATTCTCAATGCTCAATAAAATAGAAAGCATGGTGTGCCTCGGACCAAATCATATGCCACCATAGAAAAGATCGAGAGGTCAGTGAGGAGAGAATTCCAGTAGTATAATCTTCAGAAACTTAGTAGAGTACCTTCAACATCTGAAAACTAATGAGATGCAGAGAAACTAGAAAAATCACAATATAGTTTCTCTATTTAAAAATTGAGAAACAGATAACCCCAGAAATTATTGGCCTGTCAGCTTAACTTCAATATCTGGGAAAAAAATATTAAAACAAATCATCAAAAAGCCAATATACCAACAGATACTGCCTAATAACCAACATGGATTTTAGAAAAAAACACTGACTTTGCCAGTCCAATGTAATCTAAGAATAATGGGTTTGATAAATCAAAGGAAGACAACAGATCTTGGTAATATGCTTTGAATTTAATAGTACATTTAATTTCATACTTTCTCACCCTTCTATATTTTACTGTTTTTAGCTCCTATAACTTTATGGTAGGTATTCAGTAACTATCTTCTGGATTAAAAGTATCTTTAGGGCCTTCAGCTAAAACATGTAAAGTTTCCTGCATCTGACAAAACAGCAAGAAAATAAGGAAACAGATTAGTGACATGAAATTTCATTAGTTAGGCAAAGAATTGTCTTTTGTCAAGTTTTTATAATAATATAATTTTAAATAAATCAGAAGAGGATGATACTTTAAGGTTCTGGTACTTGAAGAAACTCATTCTTAGATCATTGGATCTGGAGTCAAAAGACCTGAGTTCAAATGCTACCTTTGATACTTAAGCACCTGAATGACATTGGGCAAGCCATCTAATTTTCTTGGGCCTCAGCTTCCTTATCTGTAAAGGGATTGTATTAAGTTATCTCTTAAATCCTGTCCAACTCTAGCTCTATGATCCTATGATTCCGTGACTTGCCTTTCCTGTTAGATTGAATTATCTTCACAAAACAGTCCAAACTGATGTCCATGATAATTTTTAAAAAATCCAGTATTTGAAGTTTCTGGAAATTATAATGTACGAGTGATATGTAGGACCAGTCTCTCTCTCTCACCTCTCTCCCTCTTTCTCTTCCCCTCTCTCTCTCCCCCTTCCCCCTCTGTAAAACTAATACGAATTATCAGAGCTTGCTATTATGGAGAGGGGCCCAGAGCTCATCAGGGGGTCAGGGACATGACTATATTACATATATTTTTGTCTTTCCCTGTAGTATCATTATTTGTCTATTGTTTTTGAAATTCCTTCTAAAATCAGTAAATTTCAAAGGAAATAATTATATACAAAATTCTGTTATAGATTCTAATCAATGAAAGAACTACTAATTATATATTAAGAACATAACATTCAATGAATGTACAATTTTATTTTATTTTAGTCTTTTCGTCTTTAATATGCACCAGACAACATCTTGTACATGTGCTCTGCAATCATGAAGATGGGCAGCATGGGGCCATTTACGAGTCTTCCTTTATGTTCTCCAACCCCTTAGCCTCATAATAACGATGGAATCCAGAGATCCTCCTGTCCCTTTCCAGTAGATTCCACCGGTATCGATTACGAGCAATTCTCTTTTCCTTGCCCCCATTACTGTACTTTTGGATGAGAGCGGTGCTAATTCCGGGGATCGTAAGACATACCCCCATAACGGCCAGTCCGGGCAGACATTCAAACCACATCTCTGGAAGAGGCTTGAGGCCACAGACTGTTAGTGACTGCAGTTACCACGCTGGCGCGAGGCGGGAAGGGGGGAGGGGGGAGGGGGGAGGGGGGAGAGGGGGGAGGGGGGAGGGGGGGGGGGGGGGGAGGGAGGTCAATGCACAATTTTAAATAAAGGCTCGCCAACTAATGCCACAAAACCAGGGATTTCTGAGTATTTCTGACTCTAGAAAAACAATGTCTTCTTTGCTTTGACATTTTGGCAGGGCAGTCTTTTCTTACTCCGTGTTCAGCCTTAACTTTCCTGATTGATTGTATTAAAAGTGTAGTTTTTGCGAATAAAATTACAATTTAGGAATTCGGGGAACAAATGCATATTCTAATTTTTTAGTTATTCTTTAAAATAAGTTTTTAATGATGTCTGGTTTCTTAAATCGTTATAGTTATTCATAATATCCTTCTATTCTCTCCTCCCAGAAAGCTATTGCACATAACAAACAATATTTTTTTAAGAGAAAAAAAATTAGCACAATGGATTAATATATTGAAAAGGTCCCAAAACATGCACAATTGTAACACCTGTGAACCTCCCACTTCCACAAAAGGGTAGGATGAGGGTGTGTTCTCATATTCATTTGAGTCCCACTTGATCTTTATAATTATATTATATTTGCTTTTTTTTTTTTTGGTGTGTGGTTGTTCTTTCCACTTACACTGTAGTTACTGTGTATATTGTTTTCTTGGCTCTGCTTACTTGACTCTGCCTCAGTTCTTATAGATCTTTCACTTTGTATTCATCACATACTCATTTCCTTGTTGTTGTTGTTTAGTCATGTCTGACTCCTGGTAACCCCATGGACCATAGCACACCAGGCTCTTCTGTCTTCCACTATCTCTCTAAATCTATCCAAGCTCATGTTTATTGCTTCTATGACCCTATCCATCTCATCTTCTGTATCACCTTCTTTTTTTGCCTTCAATCTTTACCAACACCAGGGTCTTTTCCAATGAGTCTCATCTTCTCATTATGTGACCAAAGTATTTAAGCTTCAGCTTCAGTATATTTGTCCTTCCAATAATAATTTTAACTAATTTCTTTAAATATTGACTGATTTGATCTCCTTGCTGTCCAAGGGTCTCTCAAAAGTCTTCTTTAGCACGACAATTTGAAAGTGTTGATTCTTCAAGGTTCAGATTTCCTTATAGTCCAACTCTGACAGCCATATATTACTACCGGAAAAACTACAGCTTTGGCTGTGAGGATCTTTATCAGCAAGGTGATTGTAATGTTAATGGACTAGGAAGATCTTCCCCATCATTTTGTCTTTCCCTGTAGTATCATTATTTGTCTATTGTTTTTGAAATTCCTTCTAAAATCAGTAAATTTCAAAGGAAATAATTATATACAAAATTCTGTTATAGATTCTAATCAATGAAAGAACTACTAATTATATAAGAACATAACATAATTACATTTTGATGTAATTCTGAACTAAATATATATATATATATATATATATATATTCCACATTCAATGAATGCATAATTTTATTTTATTTTAGTCTTTTTGTCTTTAATGTGCACTAGACAACATCTTGTATATGTGCTCTGCATTCCATGACACATTCAATCATGGATGTATTACTGCTTTGAGTTCAGGCCCAGCTGTGATACATCCTGAGTCACACAGAGCCCATTGGGGGAGGGACTTGCCTAAGGAGGAGCTTGCTTAGGGGAGGTTTTCACACCTTTTGCTAATTTCTAACTAGGCACTTGAGTCACAAGGGTTGTGATGCTTTCTGGCTCTGAGAAGTGTGTATGTATACTCTGAGTTGGTATTTTGCTTTGGGGGTTCTCTTATGAGAAGAACCTTGTGATTCCCTGGAGGAGACTCTGAGTAGCTGTTTTGTTAAGAGCCCCCTGACTACCCAAAGTTTGTGCTCCCTCGATCCGGTGGCATATGTAAAATGTATAACAATATTTCTTTGGTCAGGTATCTGGAGCCCTGTCTGTTGATCTTTGTGCTTGTATTTTTCTCTGCTTGTATTTTCTCTGATGCTCAGGGTGCTGACCTTTCCCCTGAACTAGTGAATATAATTAAAAGTAGGATTGTTAACCCCTTTTCGAGTAGTCTTTCCTAGAAAAGCAGATCAAAGAACCTGTGCTAGCAGGCCATCCTGGGTATGCTAGGGTGCTTGTTGTTACAGTGATGTTTCTGTATGAGTCCAGATTTGCCATAGCTTTCCTTCTGAGGAGCAAGTGTCTTTTTAATTTCTTGGCTGCAGTCACTATCTGCAGTAATCTTTGAGCCCAGGAATATAAAATCTGATACTCCTTCCATTTCTTTTCCCTCTATTTGCCAGGAAGTGATGGGACCAGTTGCCATGACCCTAGTTCTTTTTTTAAATGTTAAGCTTCAAACCAGCTTTTACGTTCTCTTCTTTCACTCACAAGAGGCTTCTTAATTCTTCTTCACTTTCTGCCATCAGAGCAATATCTTCTGCATATCTTGAGATTGTTGACATTTCTCCCAACAACCTTAATTCTGGTTTTTGATTTGTCCAGCCTGGCATTTTGCATGATGTACTCTGCATGTAAATTAAATAAATAAGGTGACATTATGCAGCCTTGTTGTACTCCTTTCCTAATATAAACCAATCAATTCCATTTTTTGTTTTAATGGTTGCTTTTTGATTTGCATACAGGTAACTTGTATCCTCAAGAGACAAGTAAGTTGATCTTGTACTTCTTTCCCTTTGAGGACTTGCTACATTTTGTTGTGATCCACATAGTCAAGGCGTTAGTGTGGTCAATGAAGCAGAAATAGATATTTTTCTGGAACTCCATTGCTTTCTCCATAATCCAGTGAATGTTGGCAATTTGGTTTCTAGTTCCTCTGCCCCTTTGAAAACTAGCCTACTCTTCTGGTAATTTTGGGTTCACATATTGCTGAAGCCTAGCTTGCAGAATCTTAAGCAAAACCTTTCTTGCATCTCAAATAAGTACAGTTTTTCAGTAATTTGAACACTCTTTGACATTGCCCTTCTTTAGGATTAGGATGTAAAATGGTCTTTTTAGTAGTTACTCTTGAGTTTTATCAATTTGCTGGCATGTGGAATACAGCACTTATACCATCAGCTTTTAGGATTATAAATAATCCACTGAAATTCTGTCACCTCCACTATCCTTATTAGCTAGCTAGCTTCCTGAGGCCCGCTTGACTTCATTCTCCAGATGGGTAACCAAACCATTGTGGTTATCAGTGATATTAAGATCTTTCTTGTATAGTTATTTTGTTTATTCTTGCTACCTCTTCTTAATCTCTTCTACTTCTGTTAAGTCCCTACCATCATTTTGTATAGGACAATAATATTCTATTCCATTCATATGTCACAATTTTTTTAGCCATTCTCCAATCAATGGACATATACATTGTTTCCAATTCCTTGCTATCACAAAAAAAAAATGCTGCTGTAATTCTTTTGAAGTACATGTGGACTTCCTTCTTATTGAGAGCTTTCTTGGGGTATGAGCCCAGAAATGGAACCTCTAGTTCAAAGGATATAGTCATCTTAGTCACTTTGCTATCTTCATTTCAAATTGTTTTGGAAAACGGTTGTACCATTTCATAGCTCCACCAACAATGTATTAGTGTGCTTATCTTTATATTACCCCCCCCCCACAGTTAGCATTGTCATTTTGGGGTTCATTTTTTTGCCAATTTGCAAATTATAAGGTAAAACCTCAGGATTTTTAATTTTCCTTTCTCTTATTAGTGATTTGGAGCATTCTTTCATGTGTTTGTGAATATTTTTGCATTTTTTTGAGGAACTATTTGTTCATATCCTTTGACCACTTCTCTGTTAGAGAATGGCTGTTTCACACACACATACACACACACACACACTCTCTCTCTCTCTCTCTCTCTCTCTCACACACACACACACACACACACACACGAGAGAGAGAGAGAGAGAGAGAGAGAGAGAGAGAGAGAGAGAGAGAGAGAGAGAGAGAGAGAGAATTTCTTGTATACCAAACCCTTATTAGAGAAATTTCATACAGAGATTTCTTTCCCTCGTTCAAGTACTTCCCTTCTCATCCTAGGTATGTTAATTATTAATTTTGTCTGTGCAAAAGCTTTTCAGTTTCAAGTAATCAAAGTTATCTATTTTATCTTTTACAATTGCTTCTATCTCTTGTTTGGTTAAGAATATATCTCCTACCCATAGCTGTGAGAGGTATATGTGATTCTTTTCTCTTCCAATTTTTTTTAGTCTGATCATTAATATTAATGTTGCATATCCATTTAAAATGTATGGTGGAATATGGTGTGAAGTGTAGGTCTAAGCTGAATTTCTTCCAGACTGCTTTCTAGTTTTCCCAGCAGTTTTCATCAAATAAGAAGTTTTCCCCTAGGTAATTTATGTTTTTCATTTTATCAAACATTGTGTTATTGAGTTCCATTCCTTCTGATTCTCTCTTGTCTAGTCTGTTCCATTGATCTGTCTCCATTTTTAACCAATACCAGATGGTTTAGATGAGTGCTGCTTTTGAGTAAAATATTACTTAAAATTATAGGTAAATAAAATTTTTAGTTATTCTTTAATTATGAAAGGTTAAATGATCTATGTAGATTTTACAAAAATGGATTTATATTTCCTCTTAGTTTTTAAATAAGCAAGATCTCATATCAAAATTATGAAAATTTAGCAAGTTAATATTCTTGTAAAAAGCAGTTGCATTTTATGAGTAATTTTAAATATTTTGCATAACTTGAGTATTTCAATTTATAAAAACTTGTGATGTGAGAGGTTGTATTTTGTATTTCCTACAATGTGAATTACAATAACATGGTATGTGTGATTTTGATTTATTTTTATATATTTACATTTTTATATTTGTTTGAGAATAAACATTTTCTTTTCCTATTCCATGTTTTATTTGGGCATTAAACAGGATATATTTGTTTTATTTTTCACATAAATATAAATCTCATGTAAAGATTTTAATCAGTCTTTAATGGTTTCTTCTCTTCCCTTCTCCTCCCTTCTCCAGATGTAGATGGCCTTGCACAATTTGTTTAACTTCTCAGTCTCAGCTTCTTCATCTATTAAATGTGATGACTGGACTTGTTGATCTCTAAGGTCTGCTCTCAGATCTAAAGAAAGTCTTAGTATACGTGCCACGTACAGCCTGGATGATGTGTAACACAAGCAATTATTACACATTAGTCATTTTGTATATCATTTTTTCCATACATGGTATTCACTGATTTCATCTTAATTTAGGTTAATCACCATTAAGCTTCCATTTTGCTCCTTTAAAATTTTAGTTGAACTTCCCAAAAGGATGGCTGATTAAATCTGTTTCAGCCCTAAGGAGCATTCTTTCTTTTCCCTTTAGGCTATAGGCTTTACCATTGGTTTAATAGCAATATTGCTCTTGTTTTAGAATTTTATTAAAAAGTAATCAAATTGTCCATATCTTAATAATGCTAATTTGCCCCAAGGACTGGAAAAAAATTAAGTTCCATAGGAATTGATGGTATCAGGTAAAAAATATACCTATCTGAAAATGATAACAAATTATCATTCTGAGCTAGGTTTCAGCAACTAGCTCAGAGAAGAATTTTAGGTCTCTTTCTTATGTGGATGGCTTATGCTATCCACAGCTTTCTTCTTAAATAAATAAATTTTGATTTTAAAGATTTTAAAATCATCAACCACATATACAGAAAATATGTCACTTATATCTAAGAATTATTGCTCTGAGCTCACCTAGATTGTATTCAATCTTGAGGAGCACTTTCTAATAATGATCTCTGTGATCCATATTACTCCCATTTAGGGAGACTCTAGAAACATGAATTTGAGTGAGGTGATAGAAGGGAAGACAGACTGGGAAAGTGGCAATTGGAATACATGCCATCTTGGGGTGGGGGGAAGGGTAGAGATGGGGAGAAAATTTGTAACTCAAAATTTTATGGAAATGAATGTTGAAAACTAAAAATAAATTTTAAAAAATAAATTTAAAAAACCCATGAATTTGGCTTATTTTTAGCTTTCTTCCAAGGGTTTTTCTTTATCAACTTGTTCCCTACAAGCATTCAAGGCTAGCAGAAGCATTTACACATAGAACAGGCTTTCTGAAAGGCAAGTAAAGAAATAGGGATTTGCCACTGAATCTAGTTAGTAAAGGAATTGGGTCCTCTTGGGTGTTTGGAATTGTTGTGAGAGCTTTCTTTATACATTAAGATGGAAGTGATCAGTATTTAATGTTCATAATATCTCATTTGTATTATAGAACAAATGGCCATTTTTAATATACTGATTGTCTCTGTCTTGCTCCATGCATGTTAATGAAGCTACCAGCAAGAAAACAGATCTAAGAATTGTCCTGCCCTGGGGTAACAAATATGCAAATGCATATGAAATGCCAAGTAACAAGGACTCAGACCTCAAAAGTCTCTGTTTTCTAATTGTGGTTTAGTCACTTAGAAGTCTTATTTGAGTTCTCAGTGATGGTCTTACATAAATGAGCTTAGTTACATCTTTTAGTAACATTATAATATATCCTCACCTTTTGTCCTAAAGGCCATAGAATTCAGGTATTTTTCTATTAAAGGAAGAGTATTTCTTTGTAAGGTGGCAAACCCCCTTGCATTTGCTCCTTTCTTTTGGTACCATGCACTATCTATATTTCAACCTCTTGAATTTCCATAGTTTGAGGGAATGCTTGTTTCAAAGCTTGGGTTCCTTGAGACCCTGGAGAGAATCTTCTATGCTACCATGTCTGTAAGGCAGGTGTCAAAAAGTGAATACTCAGACTGAAATGCAAAGAAATTCATTAGTGCATTCAGGAAGACTGCTTGGGTTGGTTGCAGCTTTAGCTTCTGAGGATACTGGTTGTTTTTTTTTCTTTTTTACAGCTTTTTAGGAGCCCTTAGAATACTCAGCCAATCAGTTGCATTTTGTGACAAAATGGAAATAGGGGAATTGTGCAAACCTTGGGGTCACATGAGTTCCTAAGGGTCAAATTTGTTACTCTGGAAAAATGCACTTCTTATCAGAATATCCTATGCTGGTAGTACAACTCTAAGATGGTGGAGGTCTCCTTCAAGGTAGAATCAGTCAGGCTCATCCTGCTGTTTCCAGTAAGGAGAATAAAATACATCCTTCAGGTCTTTATTGACACAACACCAGAGCTCTGTTTCCTTAGTCTTACTTTATTTATTGGCTACTTTATCTAGGGAGCATATTTTCTCCAAACTCACAATACATAGGTTCATCTACGTCCTCCCCTATGCATTCTTGGGCTTTATAGAGCCACTTGCCCATAAATAGCATACTTGGGCTGCAAAACTTTTTGATGAGCTCTGGGAAGAATGTCAAGGAATCTATGGCCCTTATTGCAAGGAAATCTGTCGTATCAGAATTAGACACAACCAAAGTCCATCTATATGGAGAACATGTAATTTGCATTATGTGGATTGGGTTGTAGACATCTTCAGACACACAGTGAGCACAACAGGCAAAATTCTCAAGGCACAAAATAGCATCCTGTTGACCAATATAATAAAAATGACAATTAACCTAAATTAATTTATATATTCAATGCCATACCAATTAAATGACCAAAAATTATTTTACTGAATTAGAAAAAACAATAACAAAATTCATTTGGAAGAACAAAAAGTCAAGAATACTAAAAGAACTAATAAAAAAAGTAAAGGAAGGAGGTTTAGCAGTACCAGATCTTAAACTACATTATAAGGCAGTAATTATGAAAACTATCTGGTACTAGCTAAGAAGTAGAAAGGTAGATCAGTGGAACAGAGTGAACATACAATTTATAGCAGCAAATAAATATAGCAACATTGTATTTTACAAGTATAAAGACTTAAGTTTTGGGGATAACAATTTATTATTTGGTAAAAATTGTTGGAGAAAACAGGAAAGCCATGTGGCAGAAATCAGGCATAGACCAACATCTTACACCATTTACAAAGATAAGATTGAAATGGATACATAACCTAGATATAAAGAAAGATATTACAAGAAAGTTTGAAGAACATGGAATGTATTGCCTATCTGAATCATGATAAGCAAACAATTTATGAATAGATAAAAGATAGAGAGCAGCATGAGGAATAAAGTGGATAATTTCAATTATATTTTATTATTATTATTATTTACAAATAAAACAAGTGTAGCCAAGGTCAGAAGGAAAGCAGAAAATAGGGGAAAATTTATAAATAGATTCTCAGATAAAGGTCTCATGTCAAATATATAAAGAATTTTGTCAAATCTATAAGAATATGATTGGTAGTTAAAGGATATGAACAGGCAGTTTTCTGATGAAATCAAAACAATCTATAGTTATGTGAAAAAATGCTCTAAATCATTATTGATTAGAGAAATAAAAATTAAAATTATCTTCAGATATCAATTTAAACCTATCAGATTGGCTGAAATGATTGGAGGGAAAAACAACAAACGTTGGAGGGGATGTGGAAAAATCGGTGTGCTAATTTACTGTTGATAGAATTGTGAACTGATCCAACAATTTTGGAGTGAGTGAGTGTGTGTGTGTGTGTGTGTGTGTGTGTTTGTGTGTGTGTGTTTAGCCTTTGGATACAACCTGCTTCTTCTCCTGGTTGGACTCCAAGTCTCCCTGGTTGGAAGCAAAGACTAGTGGGAGGAGAAGACTATAGAGATATTTATTCTTGCCTCCCTGTGAGCCACATCTGGACAGATTCAAATAGATACACAAAACCTACATGGACAATGACACTGTATCACACTCACAATCCTACACACACACACACACACACACACACACAAAACATAGACAACATTTATATGGCACTTTAAAATTGGCAAGTTACTTAATAAATATTAACTTATTTATCCTCACAACAACTCTGGGAGGTAGGTGTGCTATTATCATCCCCATTTTACAGATGAAGAAACTGATGCAGAAAGAAGTTAAGTGACTTGGCAAGGTCACCCAGCTAACCATGTGTCTAAGACCGGATTTGAATTCAAGCCTTCCTGACTTCAGGTTCAGTGCTCTATTCACTATGCCACCTAGCTTCTTTAAAATAAAAGCATATAGTGCAAAGCACCATCTTATTTCTTCCTTATAACAACCTTATGAGACAGGTACTACAGGTTTTATTATCCCTGTTTTAAAGATGAAGAAAATAAGTCTCAGAAAAGCCAAATGATTTGCCCATGGTCAGTCACCAAATAAGGATCTGAGGTGAGATTTGAACCTTGATCTTTCATGACTCCAAACCTAATGTGCTTTTTAAATGATCTAAATTGTTTCTTTACTTCTGTTGCTAAGTATTTTGTATGAGATGATGTTTCACTTAGATCATTTTTCTGGGAAAAAATGAATAAGGTGAATCTAGTCTGAAACAAGACAGAGGTAAACCATTATAGAACACTCTAGTCTTTCTTTTGCATTGAAATTTTGATGATTCTTTTTTTCCTAGATATCAAGAAAAGAAAAACAAAGGCAACAAGATTTAAAGCACTCCAAAAGGTAAATGATAGGCAATGGCTATGTTTCTAGTACTTTAAAATTTTAAGTGGTTATAAATAATAGACATATAAAGTGTATCTAAGCGTTAAGCTAACAGTGTACTCTGTAATTTAAAGCACCAATCTAGTAAGTATTTACTAAGAAGAAAAAGTTTCCTCATCCTCCTATCTACAATTATACTCTTCCTTTAAAAGAGGCTGAGGCTCATTTCTGTTCAACACTTTCCTAACAAGGACCTGGGCCACTCTAGTTGGTTTCATGCTAGAATTCCTAAGCCAAACTTGTAGAAATAATCATATATAATTAATAACTTTTCTCACTTTTCCCATACATTCCACTTTCCCACCACTCATTCACTCTTCAGACCTTTGCAATCTGGTTTCTGTTCCCACCACTCTACAGAAACTGCCCTCTCCAAGGTAACAAAACCTAAGAGTGATGCTGTCTCCTCCTTTTCACTTAAACCCCCACATCCTAATTCCAAATTAATTTAATTCTACCTTCATATCATCTTTATCCCTTCCTTGATATTCCCACAAAGAATGGCCCAAGAGATAATCCCTCAAATAATCAACAAAGATCCTTTGATAGAAGTATTTAAGACTCTTCCCCTTTGGAATCTACACATGAATGCTAATTCAGATTTCATAGGGCAGGGGCAATAAATGTCCAGTATTTTTACAGGGATCCTGACGAACAGCATGAAGACCTTAATTACTAATACAATAGTGTGTGTGTAGTGTATCAGAGAGATTGTGTTCAAACTTAAAGCACTTGCTAGAAAGCACTTGCCCCAACTAAGTTCATTTACAAATAGTTTCCTCTTTGTTTTTGTGGTTTAGTCATTTTCAGTCATGTCCAACTTTTTGTGACCTCATTTGGGGTTTTCTTGGCAAAGATACTGGAATATTTTGCCATTTCCTTCTCCAGCTCATGAGGTTGGGAAAATGAGGCAAACAGTGTTAAGTTACTTGCCCAGGATCATACAGTAAGTATCTGAGATAAGATTTGAACTCAGGAAGATGAGTCTTCCTGACTCTAGGCCTGTCATTCTATTTATTGTGGCACCTCTGCCTTTAATTCATTGTTATGCTGGGTCAAGGTGGCACACATGTGCTATATGTACATTTTAGCAAGCAGTATCAACTTATTTACATTCTTCAGATGAAGGATGGCACTTGTAGTTGCAAAATTCTAAGAAGCAAGCATATTCTTATACATATTTAAGAAATGCCATGGAAACCACAAACTGGAAACTATGCAATGAGCCATAGTAGTTATAATTTAGGGAGCCAACAAAAAGTTGGCCAGGAGCAAATGCTGGAGTTGGTATATACAAATTGCTGGATAAGTCAATCTAATCTAATCTGATAAATATTTATTAAGCACCTACTATGTCCCAGGCACTATGCAACAATTAATAAAAAAAGAAAGACAGTTTTTGCCTTCAAGGAGCTTACAATCTAGTGGGCGAGGGGCAGAACACCAATGAGCATCTTGTTCCTTGGAGTTGAGACCAGGCAGAGTAGCAGATGCAGAGTGGAGTGAGATCTGCAATCCAATTTCTACTCTCAATAAAGGAAGGTATTGGGAGGAGTTTTGTATTTTACACTCTAGCCCTACAATCTGTGGGGAGAGAAGGCTGAGGGAGGTGAAGTCAATCAAGGTTGAGTCAGTAGCATGGTGATGAGATCAGAGACGATGAGCTAGGAAGAACATCTTGTTCTGTGGAGTTGAAACCAGGCAGAGTAGCAGATGCAAAGTGGAGTGTAAGTGGGTTGATAGTTGCATCTTCCTGAGCTAATTCATTAAGGATTAGTATAGCTAAGTCGTTCAAAAATTGAATCAACAACTCTGCCATTCTGGAGAACAATTTGGAACTTTGCCCAAAAGGCTATAAAATTTGCATACTCTTTGACCCAACAATATCGCTACTAGATTTGTTTCCCAAAGAAATCAAAGGGAAAAGGACCTATTTGTAAAAAAAAAAAAATTATAGCAACTCTTTTTGTGGTGACAAAGAATTGAAAATTGAGGAGACGCCCATTAGGTGGGGAATGATTGAATAGGTTTGGTATGTGATTGTAATAGACTACTCTTGTGCTATGAGAAATGATAAGTAGGATGGTTTCAGAAAAACCTGGAAAGACTTATATGAACAGATGCAAAGTGAAGTGAGAAGAACTAGGAGGACATTGTATATGATAACAGCAATATTGTAGGGATGATAAACTGTGAAAGACTAAGTTACTCTTACCAATGCAATAATCCAAGATAGTTCTGAAGGACCCAGGATGAAAAATGGTATCTACCTCCAGAGAGAGAATTAATGAACTCTTGGCACAGATTGAAGCATATTTTTTTACTTTATTTTCTGTTTTTGTATGTTTTCTTTTGCAACATGGGTAATATGGAAATACGTTTTATACGACTTCATATGTAAAATCAGTATCATATTGTTTGCCTTCTCAGTAGGTGGGCAAGGGGCTGGATGGAGGGAGAGAATTTGGAAATCAAAATTTTAAAAAATGAATGTTAAATTTTTTATGTGTAATTGGGAAATATTTAACAAAATAAAGAAAAATATGTTAAAAATTGGGCCAACAGGGTAGTATTCATAGGATAATAATAGATTTAGCTCTGGAAGAGATCTTAGATGCCATTGAATCTAGCATTTTTATTTTATAGGTAAGAAAACTAAGGTAGAGAGAACATATAAGGATCCAAGGTAGGATTTGAACCTATGTCTTTCTGACTCAGAGTACAGTATTCTATCTATTATACCATATTATGTATATTATTCCTTGACTTAGTATCCATTGTTGTTGTTGTGGCTTGTTCTGACTTTCCTTGACCCCATTTGGGGTTTCCTTGGTAGAGATCCTGGAATGGTTTGCCATTTCTTTCTCTAGATAATTTTGCAGATGATGACATTGGGGCAAACAGTCTTAAGTAACTTAAGATCACACAGCTAGTAAATGTCCAAGGCCAGAATTGAACTCAGGTTCTCCTTACTCTAGGGAATTCTATCAACCTAGCTGTTCACTTGTGATGCTAGCATATTCAAGCATGGTCCTTTGTACCTGCCAGCACAGGCAAGTCTTCTGGTTAGCAATCTCATGCCTAAGGATGGTGTTAAACAACTTCTTGAGCTCTTGAAGAAAGTGTCCATGCTTTGTAATAGAAGGCTGCATTCCACAAGGCTGAATTCAATGAAAACCACCTTAGCTCAGGCTATAGAGACTCTCTCCAGGGAGAGGAAGACCAACTTGTGTTGATCCAGGCACTCTAAGAGAGTCTTCATCTGCTCAGTGCAAGAATCTAGGATGCTCATTGTACCATGGATAGAATGGGTACTTGATTCCACATGCAACCAGGACAAGGAGTTTCTTTCCTGTAACATGACAGATATGCCTCACAGCATAGCCAGCTCCCCACTCAGGGGTCTGTTCCAATTGCCACTGCAACCCTGAGCTGTTTGGAACCTTCTGTTTCAGTTTTCAATCTTGTAAATGGCTCTCAATGTCATTGTCAGCCACAAACAGATCATATAGAGGGTATCAGACAGTGCTATCCTTCTACCTGGCATAGCAGGCTATGTGCTGATGATTAGTACAATTGACAGGGTGGGAGGAAAATCCTCACTTGGGCAAAAAGGGACAGGGCCAAACCTGGATCTAAGCAATTATTGACAGAAAGGCAGCTTGGGCGAGGAATCTGGGTTTTTTGGATCTAACAAAATCTAAGGGGCTGAGATAGAAGTAGGAGGGAATTTTCTGATACAAACACTCCCCCAAATTTTATCTTTCCATGGCAATGGTGGCCTTCCCTTTTCTGACTTTGCTTTGATTGGCTGCTTCATCATGGATTGAATTCATTATGCCTCTTCCTTGTCATGATGTCACAGATTTAGAAAATAGAGAGTAATAGATTTCTCATGCAAAGCTAAGCGTGGAAGGGGGGTGCCAATGTGGGTGCATACCCCTAGATATATTTCTGTTACAGGACAGCTCATTGTTCACCTCTTTCTTTATCCCATAGCTATATGTATTTTGTAGCTTGCGTTGAAGTTAATTTGTATCTCGGAGAAACCTCTAGACTAATATATAGTTCTAATACTGTCTTGATTCACAAAACTTTGAGTCTCTAGTCTAGTCCATTAGTTTATCTGATTGGACCCAAAGAAATTATGTCTAGGATTACTTTGAGCGTATGTAGGGGTAGGGTACAACTTAAAAGGAATAAAAAATGACTGTCCTCATGTTTTTAAACTTTGGGAGAAAAGGAATATTTGATCTGTCAAGTGCCATAAATAAATGTGTTGAAATAACTCATCTTCAAGTAATAATAAAATACAGTAAACACATTAGTTCTGCTCCATTTTATGGTAGCAGTATTGATCCCAGTCTTGAGATTTTTAATGCCTCCACCTACAAAAAATAAATACTGTCTGAATTAGTGACAGGTGCTCAATGGATATTTGAAGGGTGAAGTCCTTTTTTTTCCTCCTTAACTGCACACTTTCCTCACATTACTATATATACTCTGTGTGCTTCAGTGCCATGTTTGGTCTGATATAGAAAGAGGTAGTCAGGGAAGTGGCTCTTTCCCATTTTGCCTTTGGGGAGGCTTCAGGTGGGGAAAATGCCAGACTGGCTAGACTCACTAGCCTGGTCCTAGTTCATAGGTCATAGGATCATAGATGTAGAACTGAAGGGGAAACCTTAAAAGTCACATAGGCTAATTTCCTCATTTTATATATTTGGAAACTGAGGCACAGAGAGGTTAAGTGACTTGCTCAAAGTCACACAGGTGGCAGGTGACAGAATGGGGATGGGTCCTCTGACTTTAAATTCAGGACTTTTTTTTGTTTTGTTTATGGTTTTTCAGAGATGGAAGAACATTCCAACACATGTCCTGTTGGGTTTTGTAAATTAAAATTTTCTTCTTTGTAATTACAAATTTGACAAGTATGAGCATTTCCACACACGAAAAAGAGAAAAAAATGTTTTCTGTTTCTTTTAAAAGTATATACTGAATTCAACATGTGTCAAAATTCTCACTTGTCTGTGTTTCCCTATAAACCTCCTTCTGTTCTGTTCTGTGCATTTTTGGAATAGTGGTTATTCCAAAACTTTTTCCCTTTCCTCAATCCTCTTGAGTCCCACCCCATAATCTGTATCTCCACCTTACCTCATACTTCACTGAAAAAATAGAGGCCATTATTAGAGATGATCCTCTTCTCCTCTCTTCTTCATCTCACATTATTCAGATGACTTCCTCCATTATCACCTCCTTCACTCCAGTCTCCAATGAGGAGGTGGCCCTTCTCTTTGCCTAGGCCAACCCCTCTACATTCACCCTTGATCTAGCCCATTTAGTCTTCTCCAGTGTATCACCCCTCCTGTTCCCATCTTCTCTCTACCTCCTTGTTTACTGGCTCCTTCTCTGCTACTTACAAACACACCCATGTCTCCATGATACATAAAGAAACCTTTTGATCTGACTATCCTTGCCCCTCCTATATGACTATTTCTCATAGTCCTCTGGATCTCCATCTAAGTCCCCATCACATTTGAATAACCCTATCAATTTGTCTTGGGAGATCATTGAGGTACATATCAGGTGCTCCCGGATTTATGGGAAATAGTCACCTGGAAGCACACTACCCAGGTATCTGAGAGAAAGAAGACATCAGTCTTTTGCAATCCCCATGTCAAAAAATGGTGCTAGTAACAGAGACCTGGTTGGAAATAAGAGGAACAGTATGTTCTTGATCCCTGGAGGGAACTTCTGAGTGGTGAGAGATTGATAGGAATTGTAGTACAAGGGAGAAACTCCAGAGTGCAGATTATTGTTTGTCACTGTCAGAACCTAGATGAAGGAAGAACTATATCTCCTTCCAAGACAGGGGAGCTCTCAGTATTGCCCTCTGTAGTGATGAGATGTGACTAAATCAAAGAGAGTTTTTTTTCTGTCAAGATGGCTACCAATACTAGAGGAGCTACTATGTAAGAATGAACAGAAGAACCATGAGGGAGATTGATGCTGATACCACCCAATGGGAGCCATATACACTTACAGGAAGAGCAGAAGAAGAACTCTATCAATCAATCAATAAACATTTATTAAGTACTTACTACATGCCAGGCTTTTACAAAGTTCTGAGAGTGGCCTATTTATTGTTGGGTATCTTCCTTTTCCATACATTCCACTGTGAGATAATTCTATATTATTTTCCTTGAATTGTCAATAAAATGTTCTGTCTTTGAGTTCTGTGAACCATGTGCCTGCAAGGGGAGTTAGTATAGTACACTGAGTGGTGTCATATTGTGGGTTTCTCATATTTTATGAGTGGGGCAACCAGCCAGAGAAACTCCCCCAAGCATAACTGCAGCCTTTTATGTTACAAGAGAGACTTGAACACAAGGATTAAACATGTTCCTTAGTTGAGTAACTCTCGAGGATTTATGGAAGGACATGTAAAAAAATCATGCATGTAGAAAAGGTATAGCTAGGTCGCAATCTGTACCAGTGGAAGGATTATCTGGAGCAGGGATGTCTCTGCTAAATGTTGAAGTCAGTCATGACGTTGATACAAGTAATTTTACAATATGAATAATTATTTTCTAAGTATTGAGTTGACACACTAGTTAGCTCCATTCATAGTGTAACTTGGGCCTTCATCTGCTTGCCTTACATATATGTTTCCATCTGCTAGGTATTTAAATGGAAAATTTGATATAAGTATCTAGGATAGTGGTTATCATCATGTTGCTCAACATAGCTGAATTTTCTTTTTATCTGATGTTTAGGTTCTGCCCAAATTCACTCTTGACCAAGCACTAACCTATATATATGTGCCCCTTCCTTCAATTTCATTGTTCTGGAGACTGAAAGCTGAATTTTGAATGAAAATGTAAATTGATTGAGAAAGAAAAAAAGGAAGTGGGAAAATGATTCCCTTGTAGTTTTTAAGTAGGAAAACAGGAACTAAAACGAACAGGAGAATCAGCCATTAGGTTAATGTTGTTTTCTGAAGGGTGTTGTATAAACACATCAACAGAAAAGTGTTAGTTACTCCAGTGCTGGAGAGAATGAAAATCTGTGCTCTGTCTTCACTGGGCTTGAGCTTTGAATTTCTTGGAAACATTGATCAGTGTAAGTGCAGGTCGATAGAGGCTTTTGTGTTTGCATTTAAATGTTAATCAATCACATTTTATTAAAAATTTAAGGCACTATAAGAGAGAGAATGGAAAAGTGTTTGGGTTTGTGCTTATGACAAAGAAGTCAAGTTTGCAATCTATCCTGCAATGAGGCCAGATCTCCTCTGTGTCACGTTGGCGCGTTAGAGACCCATCTGCTCAGTAGAGGGTGGGGACCTAATATACACTTATCGATACAAACATGCTATCTCTCCTGGATGAGAAAAGGAGGGAACAAGTGACTTTCTGTGACATCTGGGAGAACCAACCAAACTTAAGTTTCTCATATGTTATTGTAACTACCCTATTTTTTAAAAAAATGTTTGATCAATGCTTTTTAAAGAGCTTCTAATAAGATGATAAGTCAAAGTAAAGGAGGGGAAGAAAGAAAAAGTTCAAAAAAGAAATTGAAACTCTGTTTTACTTTCTTCAATGCTAAAGAATGAGGTTGGGAGATGAAGCAAAGGGAAGAGAAGGTCTTGTAGTCCCTTTTACCCTGTGGATGGTTGGGGAGGGAGGGAAGAGAAGCTATGAAGGATCCTTCTAGCCTTTGTCTTTTTCGCAAAATATCAGAAATCTGTTTCTATCATTTGTGGGATGTGGAGACCAACTAAGGTTAAAGTCCTGTGTTCAGTTCATTTTTGTAATCTCATTATGTAATTGTAACAATACAGGATTTTTTTCCAACAAAATAACTTGAGAATGTTATCGTCTATGTGAATTATAATCATCAGATCATAAATCTAAAGCTAGAAGGGAATTCCAAGGGGATTAAGTACAAGTTCCTCATTTTACAGATCTGGAAAATGGAACTGAGGGAGGTGGTCAATTACCCAGGAATACATAGGTTTTAGAAAGTGTTCAAGGAAGAATTTCAACCTAGGTTCTCATACCAGAGCCAACGGTCTGTCTCATTTAATTAATTGACTTAATTGAATGGAATTACTGAATAGAACTTTCTCAATGGCCAGGAAACATTGAATTTGAATGAAATAACAGAAAAAGGAGCACACAGATCAGGGATTCCCAACCCTTTTTTGGTTGTCAGACCTCCTTAGCTTTTAGTAAACCTTTCCATATCATTCATATTATATATGTGTGTGTATACATACATGTACACATACATATACATGTATACATATAGTTGAGACTGGGGTTCTTATTTCACCCAGCCTGACAGTGCAGCTATCACATATCCACAACTGATTGTCTCTATTACTGATCTGGCCTGGCTATCTACTCCTTATGCAGCCTGGGGCCAACTTAGTGCAGATACCTGATTGATTTTACCCTACTATAGCTCAGAACTCCTGAGCTTAAAAGAGCCACCAGCCTTAGCCTGCCCTAGTAGCAGGGATTACAGGCATGCAGCACCACCCTTTAGCACTCCTATTCAATATGAAAAGAAATAAATTCAAGAGTTTCCCATATATATTCATATAAAAATAAAAGAGATTAGTTAATTTCCCTCATACCTCTTGGTAAGATTTATCTATCCCAGGTTGGAAACCCCTGATATAGGTTGCCCAATTAGAGGGAGGTAATAGAAATATATACAAGATATTGAAAAATTGATTTGGCTATGAGCATCTCTGGAAATAAATTTGTTTCCATTCAGACTTCTGCTGACCTTGGGGAAATTGATGACATTAAGAGGAGAATACTCAAGTATTTCAACAGTAAAATAGCCCTTCCCAGAGGATGATGGTATAGCCTTTGTTACCTCCCAAAGCATGATCATATGGTCCTAAGACTGCTTTCGTAATTTAGGCAGAAAAGTCTTAGGACTTTCTGCTGTTGAGATAGGGAAGTATCAGTCAATAAGCCAGTGAGGGAAAAAGCTTGAAGGGGATATTCTGAAGTGAGTGAAGGTGAAATTCAGATCTGTCAATTCTTGTCATATTGTAGATTTGGTCATGGAGGGAGGCTAAAACCTTGACAAATTAAATTTTAAGATGATCTGTATAATTCATCGATTCATCTCACGAACACAAATAGTAAAGGTTTGTGTGACTGGAGTATCTTTCTTGCATTTCTCCTCCAACTTCTCTAATGCTCTTGATGGTCCCATCATTTAACAAGTCTCCTATGTTCAAAAGCATAGCTTTATCTTTGACTCTTCTTTCCTTCTCACTTCTCAAATATAGTGAATTTTTAAACTTGGCCAATTCTGTCTCTATAGTACTTCTTGCAACTGTTCCCTCCCCTCTACCCCCATTGCCACTAGCCCAGTGCAGGTCTATACTATCAATTACCTGTATTGTTGTAATAACTTCATAAACAATTTTCTACCTCCATATTTGCTCCCCTTCAGTTCATCTTTCAATTCATTCAATACTTAATGCATAGACATTTGTTAATTGCCTCTTATGTATAAAACACTGTGCTAGGTACTGGGAATACAAAAAGATGAAGCAACCAAAAACCAGGCCTTTCTTTCAAGGAGTTTACATTCTTCTGGGGGGAACACATGTAAACCCAAATAAGCAGTTTTAAGACATTTGTGGAGAGAGAAAGCCCTTTCCAATCAGGGGGATCAGGAATGGTATTCTGTATGAGGTGGCATCCGAGTTGAGTCTTTTTGGAATCTAAGGATTCTAAAGGTTTGATTTCAGAAGAAAGAGTGCATTATTGGCATAGGGTACAAATTGTAAAGGTGTGGAGGTCAGAGATGTGTAGAGTGCTAAATAGTAACCAGGAGACCAAAGGTAGCATTCAAAGAATAATAAGTAGACTGGCTTGACTGAAACAAAGTATACTTGAAGGGAAATTATGTGAAAAGCCTAGAAAAGTAGGTGGGAGGGGCAGCTAGGTGGTGCAATGGATGGAGCACCAGCCTTGGAGTCAGGAGGACTTGCCTTCAAATCTGTCCTCAGACACTTGACACATACTAGCTTTGAGACCCTGGGCAAGTTACTTAACCATGATTGCCTGAAAAAAAGTAGGTAGGAGTTATATTGTGAAGGATTTCAAATATCAAGGCAATACTATATTTGTGACCATGGGCAAATTATTTAGCCTTTAGGCCTCACTGGTAAAAGGGGGATGAAAATATTTTCAATGTTGATCTCTTAGACTTGTAAATAGAAAGGGCTATGTTAAATGTATTTTAAATGTCAAGGTAAACAGTTTCTATTTTATTCTAGAGAAAATAGGCAACCACTAAATATTTTTTTGAGCAGGGCAGGGATTTGACCACACCTGGGTTTTAGAAAGATGATTTTGACAGCTGTGTGGAGGATGCATTGCAGAGAGGAAAACTGGTAACTAGGAGACCAAATACAGCAGCAGGTTATTGCAATAATCCATGTAAGAGTTGAGGAAGTCCTGCCTTAGAATGATGGCCATATAAGTAGAGGGAAAGATTGGATGTGAGAGATATTGGGGAGTCAAAACTGATAAAACACATCAACTAATTGGATCTAGAGAGTGAGGAAAAGGGAAAAAACCCAAACAAACCTGAGAATGACTACAAGGTTTTGAATCTGGATGACTAAAAGGGTGGTGTGCCTTCAACAGAAATAGGAAAATCTGTCTTAGGACTGGGTTTGTGAGGAAAGAGAAGATCTATTTTGGACACTTCTATCAGGCATTTATATTCTTATGCATAAGTCTATCTGGGTCACTCTTTGCTTTACATCAGGCTGTGGCCACTGATTGCCTACTGAATAAAGTTCAAATTCGTTAGCCTGTCTTTCAAGGTTTTAAAAAAAATTGCCACCACTCTATCTTTTCATATTTAGCTAGTTAATCAGTTGATAAGCATGTATGTGCCAGGCACTGGGCTAAGCAATGGGGATTGTTGTTTGTCCTTCATTCTCCAAGAGCACCAGGACATCAGGGAGGTGATGCCATGATATGCAAGTGAATTGGATTTAAGTGAAGGAGGGCTGTGCTAAGTCACCAGCCTTACTTTCTCCTCAGGGGCCATCTGGGTCCAGTGGCCAGATACAGAGCAGAACAACTGGAGATGTCCCAGGATGCAGAGGGGGACCTTGGCCTTTTCAAGCTAAGGTTTTTAACAGGTCTCAGTTTGACTGAGGCAATGCCCATTCAGTGATTAGGATTTAAGAAATGAGACACAGAATGGCCTCTTTACCTAATTAAAAAAAATGATCTGGGAGGGGAAGACCCTCAGGGTTTCTGGCCAAAACAGAAATAATTGCTATTTACATTCATTCTGAGCCAATCAGGGCCCAACAATGGCCAAGCAGGGCTTGGCCTGGAACCTATTGTTGGCCAATCTGTGAGAGCCAGAGTGATTTGGGGTTAAAAAAAGTTTCAGAGATTAAAATAACATTAATATTCCCTTTGGAGAGAGAACCTGTAAGTAAGCATGTGATACCCTATATAGACAGAGGGAAAGGAGAGAAAGGAAAGAAAGGAAAACAGAAAAGAAAGAAAGCAAGCAAGCTGTGTTGCCCAAGCTGCATGCAAACAACTCTGTATAAACAAGCTACATACAAGATAAATTGGAAATGGGTTTCATCAGGGAAAATGCCTGGATTTGGGACATAGAGTCTTGTGTGAAGAACAACAAGGATCAAAGATACATGCAGGTGAATAAAGTGGAAGAAGACAGAAAAGGTGGTGGTGGAGGCAGGTTAGGAAGGGTTTTGAAAGCCAAACAGAGGATATTATATTAGATCCTGGAAATGAAGAAAGTCACTGGAGTTTATTGAGTTGGATGGTGACATGGTCAGACCAGCGATTTAAGCAGATTGCTTTGACAGATGAGGGGTAGATGAACTGAAGTAGGGAGAGACATGTGGCAGGCAAATCAATCATGCAGTAGTCCAGGTATAAGGAGATGAGGGCCTAACACAGGAAGGTGATAGTGTCAGAGGAAAGAAGGGAAGATATATGGAAGATGTAAAGGTAAAATCAACAGGCCTTGACAACAGATTGGATAGGCAGGGGAGGCAGGAATGAGAAAGAGTGAAAATCATAGGATGGTACCTCTGGTGGGATCCTGGGTGACTGTGTGGGATGAAAGACCAATTAAATTTATAATAAGGAGTCATCTCAGGGTGGGAACAGAAATAAATTTTATTCAATTCTCGAGAATTGGGCATCCCACCCTAGAACAAATCCAGGAAGGGAGGTGCTTTACAAGGCGCAAAGCACCCATAATTATACCCAACACAAGAGATTTCCGGTCTACCTCTGACCCTTCTCACCACTGGCTGGGAGGTTGGCTTACAATCTGAGCATGACAGCTAGACAAAGAACCGGGAAATTGAGGCACAGAAACTCTAATTCCCATTCCCTTAATGATTACAACTGAGGTGACATCTATAAATCTAAAGAAGGAGAATAGGATAAGGGGAGGGGGAGACCTTCTCTATTCTTTACAGTAGAGAAAAACAGGTCATTATGTCCCTGTTCTTACTAAGCAAATCTTTAAACCAGAACCAGAAGAAAGAACAACAAGTTTCAGGGTAAACTTTCCCAGACGCTGAGCCATCAGACTCTCATAGCCTCAGACTCTCACGGCCTCAGAATTTTTTTTTTACTTCCCTATTTCTTGATTTTTAAACATTTCTTAGCATGTATATATATATATACACATACATATCTTCCCTATGAAGTCTTCACATTTTATTTACCTCACACAGTGACTAATACTATTTAATACTTAATTTCTCACCTGGCTGCACTACTCTGGGAATTCTCTGACTTATCTATGTCTCCGGGGAGCTCATTACTGGTATAATCTCATCATCCTTCGAAATCTCATTTCAGCCTTGATAATCTCACCACTACCTTTGGCCTTTCTGACTTGTAGGGTGGGGCCGTGAATTCCTATCCTCCATTCAAGGAGAGAGATGAGCTCAGACATCTCATTTCTAGCCTGACTTCACTACTCAGGGATTTTTCTGGCTGACTTCTCCACTGTGCCCCTGAATCTGAATCTTTCTTTTTCCTCCTTTCTTTGGCTTCCTTATATCTATATCTAATCTATATCTATATCTATCTGTATCTGTATCTGTATCTATATCTATATCTACATCCGTATCTATACCGATATATTTATTATCTTAACCAATTAGATTGTAAACTTCTTGAGGGCAGGGACTGTCTTTATTTTATTTTTTCATATTTCTTTCTGCAGTGCTTATCACAATGCTTGGCGTATAGCAGATGTTTTATTGACTGTTGACTATACTAATTTAATACTTCTCTGCTCTTCATACTCTACTATCTAACAAAACTTGACTATTCCCCATTCTGTATACAAGTGTTGCTATTGAAAGATTGGGTTTATGCAGAGATGGAAGAAGAAAGAGAGGAAAATGCTGTTTTGGGGATAGGAAGATTGTTTTCACAGTTATTGCCACTGGACATAGATGAGGAAGGGAGCATTTAGAGGCACCAGGAAAGACACAAATTGCTGGATGACTGGATGACAGTGAAAAGTAGTGGATGTGAAGGCAGTCTGGGTATAGAGAATTAGGGCACTGTAGGAGACATTGGTAGGCTATGTATTACTTGGTATGAGGATTAAGTGAGGGGGAGCAGAGAGTCTGGAAAGTATAACTCCTGTGGTATGGTGGTGTCTGCCTGGGATGGCTTTTCTTTCTAATAACATTGTGGTGTTTGGCTTATTCAGGGCTTGCGGTTCTGAAGCTATTACTTCCACAGAACATATACCAATTCAGAGAAACCAATGATGAAAGCCGTATGGTGAGAGACAGTCTAGTACAGTTTATTTGAATTTGGTATAGCTGAGCTTACCTCTTTTTTTTTTTTAGATTGCTAAAACAGAGTACTGTTGATGGGTTTGTCAAATGGTGGCATTTTCCCATCTAGGTACCTTTGCTCACTCTGTTCCCTATGCCTGGAATGCTCTTTTCTCTACCCCCTTGTCATTCCATTTTTAATTCCTACTCATTCTTTTTTTTATGATTTTTTTTATCTATTTAATATATTTAGTTTTCAGCATTGATTTTCACAAGAGTTTGAATTACAAATTTTCTCCCCATTTCTACCCTCCCCCCCACTCCAAGATGGCATATATTCTGGTTGCCCTGTTCCCCAGTCAGCCCTCCCTTCTGTCACTCCACTCCCCTCCCATCCCCTTTTCCCTTCCTTTCTTGTAGGGCAAGATAAATTTCTATGCCCCATTGCCTGTGTATCTTATTTTCTAGTTGCATGCAAAAACTTTTTCTTTTGTTTTGATGAACATCTGTTTTTAAAACTTTGAGTTTCAAATTCTCTCCCCTCTTCCCTTCCCACCCACCCTCCCTAAGAAGTCAAGCAATTCAACATAGGCAACATGTGTATCATTATGTATAACCCTTTCACAATACTCATGTTGTGAAAGACTAACTATATTTTGCTCCTTCCTAACCTATCCCCCTTTATTGAATTTTCTCCCTTGATCCTGTCCCCTTTGGAAAGTGTTTCTTTTTGATTACCTCCACCCCCATCTGCCCTCCCTTCTATCATCCCCACCCCCCCTTTTTTTTATCTTCTTCCTTCTTCTTTCCTGTGGGGTAAAATACCCAATTGAGTATGTATGGTATTCCCTCCTCAGGTCAAATCTGATGAGAGCAAGATTCACTCATTCCCCCCTCACCTGCCTTCTCTTCTCTTCCTACAGAACTGCTTTTTCTTGCCACTTTTATGCGAGATAATTTACCCCATTCTATCTCTCCCTGTCTCCCTCTCTCAATATATTCCTCTCTCATCCCTTAATTTGATTTTATTTCTTTTAAATATCTTCCCTTCATCTTCAACTCACCCTGTGCCCTCTCTCTCTCTCTCTCTCTCTCTCTCTCTCTCTCTCTCTCTCTCTATATATATATATATATATATACATACACACACATACATATATAGATACATACACATTCACTTATACATATATATGTATGCATATTCCCTTCAGCTACCCTAATACTGAGGTCTCATGAATCATACACATCATCTTTCCATGTAGGAATGTAAACAAAACAGTTCAACTTTAGTAAGTCCCTTGCAATGTCTTTTTCTTGTTCTTTTTCTTGATTACCTTTTCATGCTTCTCTTGATTCTTGTGTTTGAAAGTCAAATTTTCTATTCAGCTCTAGTCTTTTCACTGAGAAAGCTTGAAAGTCCTCTATTTTATTGAAAATCCATATTTTGCCTTGGGGCATGATACTCAGTTTTGCTGGGTAGGTGATTCTTGGTTTTAATCCTAGCTCCACTGACCTCCGGAATATCATATTCCAAGCACTTCAATCTCTTAATGTAGAAGCTGCCAGATCTTGGGTTATTCTGATTGTGTTTCCACAATACTCAAATTGTTTCTTTCTGGCTGCTTGAAGTATTTTCTCCTTGATCTGGGAGCTCTGGAATTTGGCAACAATATTCCTAGGAGATTTCTTTTTGGGATCTTTTTCAAGAGGCAATAGGTGGATTCTTTCAATTTCTATTTTGCCCTGTGGCTCTAGAATATTAGGGCAGTTCTCCTTGATAATTTCTTGAAAGATGATATCCAGGCTCTGTTTTTGATCATGGCTTTCAGGTAGTCCAATAATTTTTAAATTATCTCTCCTGGATCTATTTTCCAGGTCAGTGGTTTTTCCAATGAGATATTTCACATTGTCTTCCATTTTTTCATTCCTTTGGTTCTGTTTTATACTATCTTGATTTCTCATAAAGTCTTGCTCCAATCTAATTTTTAAGGTAGTATTTTCTTCAGAGGTCTTTTGGACCTCCTTTTCCATTTGGGTAATTCTGCCTTTCAAGGCATTCTTCTCCTCATTGGCTTTTTGGAGCTCTTTTGCCATTTGAATTAGTCTATTTTTTAAGGTGTTGTTTTCTTCAGTGTATTTTTCAGTATTTTTTTGGGTCTCCTTTAGCAAGTCATTGACTTGTTTTTCATGGTTTTCTCGCATCCTTCTCATTTCTCTTCCCAATTTTTCCTCTACTTCTCTAACTTGCTTTTCCAAATCCTTTTTGAGCTCTTCCATGGCCTGGGACCAGTTCATGTTTTTCTTGGAGGCTTTTGTTGTAGGCTCTTTGACTTTGTTAACTTCTTCTGGCTGTATGTTTTGGTCTTCTTTGTCACCAAAGAAGGATTCCAGAGTCTGAGACTGAATCTGGGTGCGTTTTCACTGCCTGGCCATATTCCCAGCCAACTAACTTGACCCTTGAATTTTTCAGCGGGGTATGACTACTTGTAGACTAAAGAGTTCTATGTTCCAAGCCTGTGGGGATGTGGCAGCTCTACCACACCAGCACTCCTCCTTCCCCAAGAACCCCCAACCCGGACTGGACTTAGATCTTCAGCAGGCTGTGCACTGCTGCTCTGATCCACCACTTAATTCCTCCCACCAGGTGGGCCTGGGGCCAGAAGCAACTGCAGCTGTACTTCTGTAGCTGCCCCACCTCTGCTGCCCCCGGGGCAGTAGCCGAACCAGGAACTCCTTCCACTCCAACAGCTTTTCCCACTAACCTTCTCTGTTGTCTTTGTTGTTTGTGGGTTGAGAAGTCTGGTAACTGCTGCAGCTCACCAGTTCAGGGTGCTAGGGCATGCTCTGACCAGCTCCTGGTCTGGTTGGTCCACACTGCTCACGCTGGGCTTTGCTCCGCTCCGCTCTGCTCCCAGCTTTGTGTGGGATAGACCTCACCCAGAGACCATCCAGGCTGTCCTGGGCTGGAGTCCTGCTTCCCTCTGCTGTTTTGTGGGTTCAGCAGTTCTAGAATTGTTTCATAGCCATTTTTTTATAGGTTTTTGGAGGGCTTCGGTGGGGAGCTCATGCTAGTCCCTGCTTTCCAGCCGCCATCTTGGCTCCGCCCCTCCCTGCTCATACTTTAGAGCTCAACTTGGTACTGTAATAGAAAGTAGTCAGTGGACATGGGTTCAAGTCCTGGTTCTGATACCATTTTGATGACCCAAGAAAGTCACAATTTCTCTGCAGCTAAATTTTTGTCATCTGTAAAATGATAGGGCTGAATTAAATGATCTCAAAAGTTCTTTCTAGCTTTAAATCCTAAGTCCATGAACTATCAGTTCGTCCATGAAGTCTTCCTAATCTCCTTCCTCCCCAGGCGGTAACTTCTTTTCTCTCTGCTCATCCCACATAAGAGATGTATTTTTTTTTGATGCACTTGAAGCATATGATTTTATATATTCAGTGGGATCTATGATCCCGCTGCAGAAGGTGGCACATTGTAACCTATCCATGCCTGCGCAGCCTGTGCAATGCCTGACTATATCTTCCTACCTACCACGCTAGGGGCCTTTTTAGATTGTTCTGATCATCATAAAGATACCAATGTAAGACTTAGGCTGTCCATTGGTTGTCTCTTGTTCTTTGCCACCTGATCTACTTTTTCACACATGCTTTACATTTCACATATACTTTACATTTTTCTCCTTGTCTGTAATTCTTTGTTTGTAATATATTGCAGTTGGTAAACATTTGTTAAGCACCTTTTGTAAGTCAGATGGGCAGGTAGGTGGATAGAGTGACTGGCCTGAAGTCAAGAAGACTCATCATATTGAGTTCAAATCTGACCTCAGACACTTACTAGCTGTGTGACCCTGGGCAAGTCACTTAATTTTCTTTGCCTCAGTTTCTACCACTGTAAAATGAGCTGGACAAGGACGCTGCAGATGATTCCAGTGTCTTTACCAAGAAAATCCCAAACAGGGTCACAAAGAATTGGACATGACTGAAATGACTGATAACCACCAACAAAAATATGCTAGACACTGTGCTAAGTGCTACTGCTGCCTACTCACTCATCCACTATGAGGTTTTCATTGTCTTTTGAGTGATCCTCAAATTTGATTCTCCAGAGACCATCGAATTCTTTGATTCAAAGCCATACAAAAACATCAGAAGAATATTGGTGTTAAATGGATGAACCTTCATTTAAGGAGAAAGCTTGGGATTAGTGAAAGAACTCTGCAATTTCTAAACCCATGAGAAGTTATTTTGAATTCAGTTTATATATACATATATATGTATATATCTATATCTGTATCTATATAACAGCTGTATGAGGTAGATAGTGCTAGTATTATCCATTTTACAGATGAGAAAGTTGAGGCTCAAAGAGATTAGGTGATATATTCTCTTTTTCAAGCCTAGTGCTATAGAATTTTAGTGCACTTTAAAACTCATTCACAACTTCCCAACCTGTCCCCTTCTTGTCCATGTCCTCACATAAATCCTCTACAGAGATCTTTTATGTTTCTTTTTTTTTAAATGTTTGTACGTACCAGTGCATCACTTTGACTGTCCATTTGTTAATCCCTTTCCTTCAGTAGATGACTGGCCCATTCCTTCCTGAGGCATGCATTCTTTCACTAATATAGCTTACTTGACTTCTGGTATCATAGGTTATTGCTGCCAAACAGATTTTTTCAAAGCTTCTATAATCAGTGGCAATGAGATTTTTGCATTTGGACTTGGTCCCTAGTGTGCTAAATGGGGAAGTAAAAATGGCACTTAAGAAAATTAGCTTGGAAAAAAGCCACTGCCTCAGACCAAGTACACATCGGGGAAATTCATACTGGAGGTAATACAATCTTGAAAGCAACAAGGAATTGTTTTGCAAGATATCTCAGGGAAGAAGAGAGTGGGAAAAAACATGATGGATGATATTGGTAACCCAAAAAGATGACTGAGAGCTCATGAGTAACTACTGACCCATATGTCTACTGTTCTCATCTTTAGAAAATCTTGATGAGAATGAGCAATACATAGAGTAAGAGTATCTTTGATGAAAATATAGGCAGGGGACAGGGGTTTCACAATTTCCAATAGCAAACCACATCTTGACAGTCAAACAATTGGCTGAAAGGTGAAAAGAATATAAGAGCCTGCTGTGCTTCTTGTTTCCTCATTATCTGAGGCACAAATGGATGGGGTTCAGTATTGGAGTATCTCCTGAATAACTTCCTTTAATTTGAACCCCCATCCAGGGCATCCCCTGTGACCTCAGAACTTGATCCATGTTGCTCCTACCCAGGGTTTCTCTTAAGAGCATCAGATTTTAGATCATTTTAGCTAAGCCTCTACGGAAAAAAAATGAAAGGGTCATCAGATCCTATGAATGAATTCAAGTGAACAACAAATTGACTGCAGGATAAGCTTTCTTTGACTTGACAAATATGCAAAACAAAAATGATTTGTACCAGAGTCCATAAAACAATCAAGACAACTTTCTTTCCCTCCCCTGTGGGTTTCCATCTCCCTTAGGGATTCCCTTAGTGTTTGGTACCCTTCCCCTACAAGGGTTATTGTCTGGCAACTTAAGTTTCCTAGAAACATCTAGATGGCTCATTGCATAGAGTGCTGTATCTGGAGTTCTGAGTTCAAATCTAGCCTCAGACACTTATTAGCTATGTGACCCTGAGAAAATCATTTACCCTCTGTCTGCCTCAGTTTCCTGATCTGTAAAATGGGGATAGTAATTGCACCTATTTCTTAAGGTTATTGAGAGGATAAAATGCAACAATATTTGTAAAATGCTTCACAAACCTGTACTTGCTATATAAATAATAGCTGTTGACATTATTATTATTCTTGTTCTTAAATCCCTTTTCCTTCATAGCATCCCAACTTCCTAGTGACCTATAGCTCCAGACTGATAATTCAACTCTTATTGAGTCCCCTTTTAACCTAATATCTGGTTGGATATGGTATATGAGGGAGAAGAAAGAGTGGAGGATTGCTCTGAGCTTTTGAATTTAGATGATGGAAAGATGTTAGTATCCTTGACAAAAGAGGGGAGGTGGACTTAAGGAAACCATAATGAATTTGAGATGCCTTTTGGATATCCATGTCAGCTATCCAGCAGGACATGGTGACTAAGGAGAGTTCTGTAAATTTGGGAGACATCTGTAGAAAGATAATAATCGAACCTATAGAATTTGATAAGATCACTGAGGATATAAGGAGAAAAGAAGATAACCAGAGGCAGAGACCGGGGGCACACCCTTGAGTAGGAGATAGGACTCTTATTATGGTGCTGCAGGGGAGACTGAGAAAGAACAGGCAGCTAAAAAAGAGAATGAGGAAGGAGTAGTGTCATGAAAAACATAGGAGAACAGAACGTCTCAGATAAGGGAGTCTTCAACATTATTAGAGAGGTCAAGAAGGATGAGAAAAGGTGACTGCAGTTACAATTAAGAGATCACTGGTACTCTTTGAAAGAGATGTTTCAGTCAACTGGTATAGCTGGCATCCAGATTGAAAGAGGTGGGAAGTAAGTGGGAGATGGTGGTCCCATGTATGAGTAATCACTTTTAGAAGTTGGACATGAAAGTGATGAAACACTTGTGGTAGCTTTAGGGTCAAGAGAAAGATTTTTAAGAATAGGGGAGATCTGAAGATGTTTGTAGGGAGGATCCAATGGATGAAGATACTGAAGATGGGAGAGAGAAAGAAGGAAAAATCAAAGGGGCAAGGTCATGGATGAGATAGAAAGGAATGGCATGGAGAGGCAAAAGGTAGGGGTTAGACTTGGCAAGGACGAAGATCGTCTTTTCCTCAGAGACTGAAGCAAAAGATGAGAAAACGGAGGATGAGGTAGAGGAATGTGAGTTACAGAATTTGAGAAAAGAGAGAGCACATGATGGATGTCCTTTATTTTTCTTGGAAATGTATGAAATGAGATCTTTTACCGACAGGGAGGTAGAATGGTGGTTCTGGTAGTTTGAGAAAGAAGAAAAGATATGAAACAGATCTAGTAGAGAGAGAAAAGCCACAAAGGAAGAATAAATGGATAAGAGTGCAGTAGGAAAGGCCCAGTGGAGATTAGATGACACAATTCTGTAGTCAGCACAGTCGTGTGACTACCTCTGGGGCTTTCAGCAGCCAGACCATAACGATAATTCACTTTTGGGCTTTGTAATGGTACAAATGGTGATAAGAAAAAGAGGGAAAGGATTCAAAAATAGACAATACTGGAAAGTTAGATTGGTTGAATATATGATCAAGACTGCAAAAAGAGGAAAAATAAGACCGAAGCTGGAGTGATGAACTGGGAAAGCCATTGAATGATTGGAAGTCACATGAATACAAAAAAATGGGTTTAGAATGAGTAAGGTAGAGGGAGAGATGGAAGTGTTGCAGGAGTAATCAGGAGAATGCCAATCAATTTGATGTTCCCATTAACTTGAAATTGCAGGACCTCTATTAGAAGGAGTGTTATTGCATGGCACTGAGCATGTGACCTGGACCTTTGTAGAGAGAACATAATGAACTTCTCTCATTAGTCCTCAGTGACTGGAGATGCCCTCTGACAATTGCTTGACTGATGCTGAGAAAGATAGACTCCTGTTAGAGGATTCACCCTCTGTGTGGTATATAAGAGTAAACAGTAGAATGGCTTCACCCCCTTTTGACCTTTTCTCCCTTGGACATGTAAACCAGAGTACAGCAAAAGGTGAGGGGTCCCCACCTCTTTTTCCTTTCTTACTCCCCCAGCAGCAGAAAATGTTACGTTGGAGGAGAATCACACAGTGAGTATGACCTGTGCTTGTCTAGGTAAGCCTGAGATGAAAATTTCTGAATCTCCCAATTCTTTGCTACCTTCTTCTGCCTTACCTTTTCTGAACATAGGTCAATGGCTAGCAAATTTGAGATATGGATATTTGTAGTCTTAGAGTATTACCTAGTGGGTGCTGGGCCATCTTCAGTTGTCCTGATCTATATCTGGCTACTGGACCCAGATGGCTCTGGAGGAGAAAGTGAGACTGGTGACTTTGTACAGCCTTCCCTCACTTAAATTCAATTCACTTGCAAGTCATGGCATCATCTTCCTTATGTCATAGTCCTTCTTCAAGAATGAAGGACAAACCACATAACCTTGTGAGTAATACTAATCCTAGTATTTCTTCAATTGGGGAAATGGGAAAGAAAAATTTTCTGTAACAGTATAATTTTCAGATAATAAGATAATCACCATTAGAATCATCCCATAAACGAAGGAATAAAGCCATGCCCTGGAGAGGCAGGAGATCTGGACCTTGCCAAGTCTCTATGACAATTGCTGTGAGTCACTGTAGTGAATGTAAACTATATTTCTGCATTCCCACAAAGGGCATTGACTTTCTGGGGTTAGGATAAAAAGTGCAAGGGGCTATTGGAGTATTTTAAGTCTTTTCATGCCTTTTTGAATCTTCTGAGGTAGAGGGGGGGAAAACTCTTACCTAGCTGATCCACACTGTATATTGAGCATCTTTTTAGTAGGGTTCTCCAAACTCACTAGAAACAAGCCATGCCAAAGCTTACTTTAACAAAGTCCCCTTAAATTGTGCTCCAGAATAGAAATATTAATGAATCATAGAAAACCTGACTCTTCTGGGGTCAGATCTATCCAGTCAAAATCGACAAGTATTTGTTAAGCAGTTACTTGTGTACTAACTGTGCTGGAGTGTACTAAGGACTGGAGATACAAAGAAAGGTAACAATAATTTCTACCCTCAAGAAACTTACATTCCAAAATGGGAGACAACATGCAAACAATTAAGTATAAACTAGGTATATACAGGGTAAATTGAAGGTAATCTCAGAGAGAAGTCACTAAGATTAAGGAAAGGCTTTTTGCAGAAAGTAGGATTTTAGTTGAGACTTGAGGGAATCTAGAGAAGCTAGGACATAGAGGTAAGGAGGAAGAGAGGTCCAGGTATTGGGGGCAGCCAGTAGAAATTTGTAGAGAGAGGAGATGAAGTATCACAAGGAAGAAACAGCAAGGAGTCTAGGGTCAGAGCATTCTAGAGTCGTTGGTGTAAAATAAGGTTTCAGTAAGAAGACTAGAAGGGTGGGAAGGGACCAGATTATTGAGGATTTTAAAAGCCCAACAGAGGATTTCATATTTTATCCTGGAGGCAATAGGGAGCCCTTGAAATTGACTGAATAGGGAAAATTAGCGACACAGTCAGACCAGGGCTTCAGGAAGATCACTTTGGAGGATGGACTAGAGTGGGGAGAGATTTGTGGCAGAGAGATCAACCATCAGACTACTGCAATAATCCAGGTGTGAAACAATGAGGGTCTATATACAAGGGTGGTAGTGTTACCAGAAGAGAGAAGACATAGAGCAGAGATGTTGTGAAGGTAAAATTGACAGACCTTGGCAACAAATTAGATATAGGGTGAGTGGGGGGGGGGGCGGGGCAGTAGAGGATAATACCTAGATTGGGAGCCTGGGGGACTGGAAGGATGGTGTCCTCAACAGTAATAGGGAAGTTAGGAAGAGGGAAAAGCTTGGGGAGAAAGCTAATGCATTCTGTTTTGGATATTTTGAATTTGAGATGTTAAATAGTTGATTGAGATGTGAGAGAGGTTGGGACTGAATGAACAATAATAAAGTAGTAATAATAATAATGTTTTATATAGCAAATTAAGGTTTACAAAGCAATTTGCAAATATTATCTCATTTAATTCTCATAGCAACTCTGTAAGGTAAGTTCTCTCCTTATCTCCATTTTAAAGTTGAGGAAATTAAGGCAGAGAGAAGGTATGTGACTTACCCAGGACCACACAGTTAGTAAGGATCTGAGGCAGACTCTGAACCTAGGTCTTCCTGACTCCAGGTCCAGCACTCTTTCCATTGCATCACCTATATACCCCTTAAATAGATTTCAGAATCATTTGAATAGAGATGATAGTTATATCCATAGGAGCTGATGAAGTCAATAATCAAAATTGTAGAGAGGGAGATGAGGGCCCAGAACAGATCAAACCTGATCTGCATGATCCCAGAATTTCTTGTGGAAGGAACAGTGGTGGGCTAAAAGTGATTGAAGGGTAAGGGGCTATAGTCTGAGAGAGGAATTTTCGATTTCTGGATCATGAAGAGAGAATAGTAATGGGTGCTGATGAGATCAAGGATATGACCTTCCCTGTTTATGGTTGAGGTAGAGTAAAGGGGCAGATTATGGGAGGGTAAGAAGGGAAGTAGGTGTGTTGATAAGCAAAATGGGCTCTTAGCACTCAGTTCAACCAAGTGCCCTTGAAGAGTTTGGGTTTTGTTTCCTTTGATTAATTCAATGTATTTCATTAGTCTTACTATGTACTAAGCCCCAGGCCCAAACCCCTATTAGGTGCTAAGCCTGTGTAGGTGTGGAGCTCCCAGGGTACTAAGGGGAGGTGCTAACTCAAGAGCCAATCATAGCAGCCCAAGTTCTGGTCATTCAGATGACGTTTGATGACATCTAAAATGGTATAAGAAGAGAAGACAGAGCTATTTTCAGACGGCTCTCACTCTTGGTGGTGTGCTCTGATGCAGAGGCTCTGGCAGCTGTAGCTAAGAGCCCTCGAGCTCATAACCCGGATGTTGGGACTTTGCTAAACTCTGGTAACTATGTATTGGGATTTGAATCAGACAAGGTCTGTCTGTCGATGTTTGTAGTTTGTTTGTATTTTGCTCTGAAGTTCAGGGTGCTGGATTTTTCTCCTGAACTAAGTGAGTGATATTTGTATGCTGGATTAAAATAAGTTTGTTAACCCCTTAACGTTGCTTTCTTAGTAAAGCAGATCAAAACAACCTGGGCTTTTGCAGCATGCTGGCAGCATTGTTGTTGTTGGGCTTGTGTTGGTCTTTCACACCCACAACAGCTGCTAGCTAGATTGTTGAAACAGTAGGTTGTTGAGGGTCTGGCTCCTACTTGGTCAAAAATTTCCCCTGATTGTTTCTGGAACTTGGGTTTGTCCAGGGACCCCTTTTCCCTCCAGGATGCTTGTCCGTATCTTCTCAGTTGCAAAGCCACAACTTCTCCTCTGGCCCAGGAATCCTCCATTCCTCCAGCAATTACTTCATTACTGCTCCTGATGCTCCTCTGTAGCCATCCCTGGGGCTGTGAAGTTTCCAGGGGTAGGGGCTGCCTGGGTAGTAAAGTTTCTCCCCCATCAGCACCTAAATCTCTTCTCTGTGCATAGTCTCCCTTTTCCTCTGTGTTTTTGTCTGGAACATCCATCGTCTTTTTAAAGGCCTCCAAGGGTGTAGTCCAAATGCCCTGAAACTGGCTGTCAATCCATCATCCTTAATGTGGGTGTCAATGGACCAGTAAGTACCCAAGGTGAGATGAGTTCACATAGTATAAAGGAGACATCATCATCAGTGTCAGAACAAAGTCTCAAATGCAGTGTCATTGGGGATACCTTGGAAGGGAGGACATTCAGTGCTGGAACAAAAATCCATCTTGCTAACCTAGATTATTTTGGGGGGCACTCCTCTACCAAATCATTTTGCTTTTTTGTTTGAGGTGGGGGGGAGGAATCTGATTCTCCTTCTCATGGGTGGCTTAAAAACAAAGGTTAGATAAGAGAGGAAATAAAATATTAATGTATGAACAATTTGTTAGCATCTAATTGTCCCTTTATGAATCTGAACATCTTTCTCTGATGGGTCAGTAGGGAGCAACCTTATTGGATAGCAAACACTGGACATTCCAGGAATCTCCTTCAGGAAAGGGGAAAACAGATTTATTTCTCCTCCACTACGTCAGCCTTTATTGCATCTGAAGAGTTTTGTCTATAGGAAGCTCCTGGAATGAACTCATTCAAAGGGCCAAACTGGTCAAGAGCTTAGCTGTTTAAAGCTTTGCAAAGATATGTCTAATATTTGTTGTCCAATAAAGGTGCTCCCTCCTTACTCATCTAAGAAAGATGTTCACACTCAATAAAGGAACTATTAGGGGCTAATACATTGTTAACACACTAATACCATCTTCGCTGTTTTATTTAACTTTTGCTTTCTGTGACTTGCTTCAAGTATGAGGAAGGAGATCAGTTCAAGAGAGTTTGAGGCACACTTGAGGCAGATGTAAACTTCAGGTAGATATGAACACAGACAGTCAGTTACTCAAGGGAGGAAGAAGCTTTGAGGAGTCTGACCTCTGGAAATAGAAAGGAGAGCTGTGTACTTAAGAGAGGAATAGCCCTGGCACTTAAGAAGTAAGCTGTGGAGCAAAGTAGACCCCAAGACCCCAGCTGAGTAACTTGTCCAGCAGAGATGTTGCTCCAAGGACAGACCTTTGTGAGGTCTCCTCAGGACAGAAAGAACTTTCAGGTCCTGCAGTGACAGTAATGAGTAGCCTTGGTATCATGTGTTCCTCGCAGATATGCTTTACTACCACAACATCCTAAGTTTCAGTCTGTCCTTTCCAAAGATACTTGGACCACGAGGGGAGAGAAAACCTCTAGTTTATGGGCAGGATATTTTATAGCTACTATTCTTACTATGCTTTCTTAGTAAATGCCTTTGCTAATATCCTATTGTGTCTATTGTCATACCTACTAATAGGAAATACATTGATGGGGGTTTGTGAGCTATATTTCAAAAGCAGCCACCCTAGAGCACCTAGAAGCTGGAGCCTCTCTGGGGGCCAAATCCACAAATCTGAGTACAAGTTGGATGAGTTTTAGAGGGAGTGCTCCCTGTCTAATAAAATAGTCTTAAAGGCTCTTCAACAAGGAGCCCCTTATCCATAAATTCAGATCATATACATTTTTTTTTTGCTAAATGAAGCCATAGAGATAACTTCATTTAATGACTTCAAATTATCAGCATCAAGAAATATGCTCATCAAAGGAATTAGCCATTGTCACAGTGGTTATCCTGTTCAGGGTCTGAATTGAAGAGGAATTCAACATACATGGTGAAGTCCTTCAGATGCTCCTATTTATTCATGACATTATATGAATAGCATCAAACTGCAGAAGATTGTAAGATCTCTTCAGTGCGATCCATGATAGTCTAATCGCTTACCTTGCTTTTACTCTCTTCCTTCTATAATCTTTTCTCCACACAGATGTTAAATTCATATCCCTCAAGTACAAGTCTGACCATGGAGCTCCCCTGCCCAAGAAACTTCAGTATCTCCCTATTGCCTCTAAGAAGAGACATCAACTTCTTTGTTTGGCATCGAAAGCCCCTCACAATATAGTTTCCTAGGCTCATATCATGATTCTCCCTCATGAATTATGTGCTCCATCCAAACCTATGTACTGAGAGCCATAGAAGACAGTCTACGTTCTGCTTTGTGTTCTAATGCATGCTGTTTTCCATTCCTGCCATGCTCTCTCCTAATTTCTCCTTGGAATCTCTAGGTCCCTTCGATACTTAACTCATTTGCCACCTCCTATATGAGGCATTTTCTGATCTAGGGCCATCCTTTCAACATAATACTTTATACTTATCTGTATACATGTTTTATCCTTCCAGTAAAATTTGGGCTCTTTGAAGGTTAGGACTGTCTCATTTTTGTCTTTATATTGCCAGCACCTTGCACATTGCTTGGCACATAGGAAGTACTTAAAATTTTCTTTTTAATGGGAGAGAGAGACAGAGGGAGGCAGAGAGACAGAGAGAGACAGAAACAAACACAGAGAGATAGATACAGAGGTAAAGAGACAGAGAGACAGATACAGATAGACACAGACAGACACAGAGACAGAGAAAGACAGAGAGAGACAGACATGGAGAGATGTACAGAGAGGATAGGAACAGACAGGCAGATGGAGACAGAGAGACAGAAAGACAGAGAGAGATGGACAGAGAGAGAGAGAGAGAGAGAGAGAGAGAGGCAGAAAAAAATGGCATGAGAACTTAACATCAAATTACCACTTAGTAACGAACAGTTGTATTTGGGATCCTGTAAAGTGGAAATATCTAATGGGAAGATGATGTGTAATTTCTTTTTGTCTCAGTGCAACAGAGATCCCATCTGGCTGGAGTCCTGAGAAACCCCAGAAACCCCCATAGCAAAGTGCCAGATGTCATTTTCTAGACTCTAAAAGCTTTTTCTCGGTTGCTAAGAAGACGTGTCCTTTCCCCCACATCCATTTGAATTCTGAGCAGCGGGGAGCTGATGTAAGAAGCACAGGGATCTAACAAAGTCAACTGGGCTGACATCATACTAGCTGTGTGTTGCTGATGGGAATTCAGAATATCAAACATAATATCAAGGGCAGCAGCGATCAGGTGTGACTCATTTCCCTGGAGAAGGAGAGAGAGGCGGGAGGCAAGGGAAAGGATTATCTCACACTGACACACATAGGCTTTAAGACAGAGGGATTCAACTGGTTTATTTAAATGCAGTAAAGCAGTGTTGCTTCTTTTTTTCTCATTTGTATCTCTGCAACAGTTTGCATTACTTTAATATGTACCAGCATGGAACTTAAGCATTTCATTATTGTGATTCTTAGGGTTAGGAATTTTTTATAATAAAAGAAAAATGAGATAACCATTCCAGGTGAATAACTTTTTCATTTCCTGTATTTTCCTATCACATATTATTCAGCAAATTCATCAGATTTCTCTTAATTGAAAAGCAACTGAACACAAAGGCCTCGATATGGGGTTGGTGGAACTGCTATAGGTTTTCTAAGCTAGCACAGTATCTGATGATTTAGGACGACTATATAGTTCATGGTCAAGTGTAATGTTGGAGGCATAATTTAAATTCAGTAAATTTGAATAAATTTGATAAGTTTGAATAAATACTATCTAGGACATCTAAGGATGTGTTAGTGATGTAGTGGATAAAAGACAGGTCTTGGAGTCAGGAACATCTGGCTACTCGTCCTGCTTCTGACATCTACTAGCTGCTGTATGGCCTTGGGCAAATCATTTAGACTCTTAGTGTTCTAGGCAAATCTCTGAGACTCAAAATTACTGACCAAATGCCAGTTTATAGTGGTGTTTTCATGCAGGGAGTTTTCCACGTTGTTGAAATCACAAATTTGGACCCTTTTCATCCCCCAAAAGGATATATGTATACTTAGGTATGCGTCTACTTTTTCTCCCTCTCCATGTCTCTTTCTCTGTGTCTGCCACTATCTCTGTCTCCTGTAATGTTATGGTAGTCTCACCTATTTTTGTATGTAGATTCATTTTCAAACGACTTTTAGAGGGGATAATCCATGAAGCCTGGTACTATGTATCTTTAGTGGTGATGAATGCACTCAGTCCCCTAGTTTCTTTTCTATTTGGAACATTTCATTAAAATAATTGGAGTAGTGCTATTAAGGCAGAGGGGAAATAGATCAAAGCAGTAAGGAAGCCTTATGTCATTGCAGGTTTAGTGTTCAGCAGCCTTGCAGGAGGGAAAATGAGATGACTCACATTTGTAAGCATTCCAAAATCCTTCTCTGGCTTTTGTTATACCACACAATAGCATTGGACTTTTTGGGCCTGTGCAGGTAGAATCCAAGGAACTGAGAGACAGGTGCTCCATTGCTTCTGACAATTTGGAAAATGCACCATTAATTCTTATGTTCCCTGAGCATGTACCATGGATAGCATGTGGGTACAACAGACTGCAAAACATATTGTATTCAAGTTGTGTAGATTGTCCTTGTTATAGACTGGTATGCATAGAAATGAAAGAGTATGTTTTTGATTACCTCAACAAATCCCAAATAGAGTTCCTTTCCTTTGCCCTATAGACAGCTAGGTTATACAGGAAGACCCGTTTGAACACTGCCTCCTCAGATACTTACTAGCCTTGAGACTGGAAAAATCCTTAACTCCTCCTATCCTCATTTTCCTCATCTGTAAAATGGAAGGGATAACAGCTCCTACTCCATGGGTTGTTACATTAAATGAGATAATAGATGTAAATTGCTTAGAAAACTTTAAAGCATTATATGTGTTAATTATTATCACAGTTCTTCCCTTAAACCTGTCCTTCCTCCTAACTCCTCTAGTTCTGTCTGCCTATAGTACCACCATCTATGCCTCATTCCTTATGTGTAAATATATCCTGAAGCTCATTCTAGGTTTTCTTCTCTCTCTTTATTCATTCTCTTGGTAAACTACTGATTATGATTTCATCAGCCCCCAAATATTCAACTATTATCTTTATGCTTCACATCCCACCCTCAGCTGTCCTGAGTTTGACTACCATATTTGAAACTGTCTGTTGAATATCTCTACCTGCTTGTTTAAGAAGTATCCAAAATGGAATCCATTATACTTCCCCCTAAATTCTCTCTTCCTCCTAACTTTCTTCTGAAGGCACCACTAATTTCCTAGTCATCTAGGTTAACAACCAACAAGTCATCATCAACTCTTCATTCTCAGTTGTTCTCTGTACCCCCTCCATATTTAATGAAATGTCAAATTTTGTGGAATGTGCCTTCTTAGCATCTGTCATATTCATCCCCTTCTCTCCAGCATTACACCACAACTACTTTAATTATAGACTTTATCACCTTTAGTTTAGAGTACAGAGGTTCCCAAAGTGGGTGGTACCACCCCCTTGGGGGTGCTAGGACAATCGGGGGGGCAGTAGCAGTCTTGAGTCCAAGAGTCCAATTGGGGGGCATCAAATAAAAATAAGGGGGGAGTGGAAGCATAACAAAAGAAGAGAAGAAAATTTTAAAAAACCATTCATGTTTCTTCTGTTGTATAACAGAGTTAAAGTCATAGTGATTACATTATTTTACAAATAAACACACAAAATGCAAGTTATAACCAATCAGTAGTCAAGTCTGCTAACAGGTCTTAACAAGCAAGTGTTGGCAGGTGAGTGTGTTGCCCATTATTGGCAAGTCCAGCATGCATTGGCAGGAATATGTGCATGTGATGACTTGTTTACAATATGATACTGTATGGTTACATGATGCAATACTGCATCATCAAAATTTCAAAGCAGGAAAAACCCCACAAATTTACAATAAATTATTAAATTTAAGATGTATCATTTAAAAAGTATATATATATACATACATACATATATATATATATATTAAAAAATAAAGAAAATAAAAAAAAAAACTGTTAAGGAGTTAAAGAAGGTAGATTTCCAGAGGGGCACTGAGTAATTTTTTTTGAAAAGGGAGAGGTAGACCAAGTAAGTTTGGGAGCCTCTGGTTTAGACTATTACATCAGCTTCCTACTTAGTTTCCCTACTGATGGTGACCAAGTCTCTCATCAATAGTTTTGATTCAAGGACATGTATAGATGCTATATACATCCAACTCTCTGATTGATTCAACAAAGAAGTGATCATACCTTAAAAAGGTAAATTACTTTAACTATGGAAACCAGCTCTCACATGTTGTGTCTCATCTGCTATTCTCTAGTGTAATGTGAGCTCCTTGGGATTAGGAGCTATTTTGAATTTGTCTTTGAATCTACAGCACACAGTACAGTGCCTGGCACATAAGAGATGCTTAATGAATGTTTATTGAATTGAGTCAATTTGATATCTAATAGTATATAATTGCCACTATGCAGATGGCATTAGAGAAAATGGAAGAGTAAAATGTTCAAAGGCAAAGTAGTCTTCTTTAAAGATAACTCATAGAATGACATAGAATCCTCCAGGCTCTTATTATAAAATATTAAATAGATTAATACAAAAGGTTGAAGGATCCCTTGGAGTCATTCTAAATTTCTGAAATGGATGTAAGTAGCTTTAGAAATGTAGGATAAATTTACATTTAATTTCCTTTCTCTGAAAGCTACCGTGGGCTATCTTAATGGACATGTGTGTCACCCCACACCTCAATTCCAAATGGTCATGACAGTTAAATGGTCTTTGGCAATGAGAAATAATAAAAATAATAAATGACATTTAAATAGCACTTATAGGTTTATGAAGCCTTTAATGTACATTATCTCATTTGATCTTCACAATAATTATGCAGGTTAGATACTACAGACATCGTTATCTTCAATTGACAGATGAGGACACTGATGTTCAGAGTGGTCAAGTGTCTTACTCAGGATTTCAAAGCTACTTAGTTTGGTGGTGTGATTTCAATCCAGGTTTTCCTATCTCTAATTTCAGGACTTAATCCATTATATTATGTTACCTCATAGTATAGAATATGGGTACTTGTTTCAAGAACTCCCCTGCAATACTTCTAGGGGTTCCAATGTTCAAGGGTTCTTAGAACATTCCAGTCTCCATTCTTCTTGGGGATTGTCATTGCAGTATTCTTTGTAACATAGTTGCTGCTCAATCTACCTTGTGCATATTTCCTTCAATTCTCTGAGTAGAAGGCTACTCAGGTGGACTAGGTTGCTTTGGGGTCAGGTGATATGAGGAAAGACATGCCAGACAGGCCCTCTGTCAAGGATCTGTGGTAGAATATATATGAATATATCCACACTTAATTGTAGCCTTTGGTGGTGGTGGGGGGGGGAGGGAGGAGGAAGCGGGGGGAAAAAAGAACAAAGTAAAAAGTGTACAAAAGAAAACTTACAAGGAAGCAGAGAAAAGACAGACAGCTCCCAACATCACGTGTAGTATTTATTATATAGGCTTTTGTGAAATGGAAATTCATTGCTATATATTGCTATATATAATGTATATGTTATATTCCGCTATGCATATGACATTTTTTCCTTTTCTTATTTTATATTTGTTTTAGTATTTAAATTTATAATATGTTATTTTTCCTTTCTTGTTATATATTTAAGTTTTTATATTTAAGTCTAAGATTTTAAAAAGTACCTATGGTAGAGTATGGACAAAATTTGCATAGTACAATGAGACATGCATAACTCACAGGCTGCATTGTTGAAGGAATACCTGTGTTGATGATATCATGGATACATTGAAGTATTGATGTGGGGCATAGTTAGCTTTTGGAGCCTTGAAGATAGATGTCACAGTTTAAAAAGAAAAGTATGGGAATCGTTTTTCTAGGGATAAAGAATTAAACTTCTGGGTAAGAGGTTCTTTGTTAATGTTTACTGGAGCAGGTGAAGTTGGGAAACTTGTTTGACTTTAAAATGTGAATAATACTATCGCCTCTGCCTTAACACGAGAATATGAAGGATCCACTGATTTGTTTGAAGTTTCTTCCAACTCCAACTCCAGGACTGTTTTATGGAGAACTCACACAGGGCAAGCATTCACAGGGTAGTCAGAAGTAGCTGTACAAGGACACTCTCAAGGTCTCTCAAGGACTTTGGAATTGATTGTGTGACATGGGAGACACTGGCACAGGACCACTCAGCATGGCCTGTCCACATCAGAGGAGGTGCTGTGCTCTATGAGCAAAGCAGAATTGAAACAGCTCAAAGGAAACACAGGATGCACAGGTTTGGAGAATCCACCCCAAATGTTCACATGGACCATTTGTGTTCAATCTGTCGTACAGCATTCCGGGCTTCTATTGGTCTGTTCAGCTACAGTCAGACACACCAGAACTTGACTCTAGCATGGTGATGTCATTTTGGTCCTCTTCAAGAATGAAGGACAACAACTTAACTTCCCTATGACTCTATCTTCCTCTAGCTGAACAGAAGCAAGTATTCCCTCAGGGCGTCCCATATACCGACTGTTTTCTTCTTTTTGCTGTGCTTCTTCTGTCCTGATCTTAGGTTGATCAGTATCAGAGATGGAATGAACTAGATTGTGATCTTGTGAGTTTTGCAGGTTGGAATTGCCATTAGAGGTCCAAGAACTAGTGTTCAGCTATTGCTGGTAGCCATAGCGAATGAGGCTGGGGAAAAGCCAGCCCTAAGGATCAACCTGTTTGGCCCAGCATATTGGTAAACTGACCTGACAGCCAAGATGCTATGTCCTGTAAGCAAGGGAACAACTTATTTGTTTCTTCTGTCACAAACAGAAGTGAATTTTGTGAGGGAAATACTTGTTAGTAACCACTTTAACTCTGAGCCCCTTCTCCCAAAGACCAAGTGGGTTTCTAGAGGAGAGAGTATACCTTGGTTGGTGGGGAATATTTTTGTAAATCTGTCCTTGTTATATTTTCTCAGCCTTTGCTAAAGCTAATAGCTGATACTTGGTTAATTAATACTGAGTAGAAATGAACTGGTTAGATTGATTTTGGAGAAGCAATTACTGGTAAGGATATTGGGAAGAATATATTGGATGGGTGCTTGTGAAATTATTAGAGAAATAACCCTGTTCTGCTCACAATTACCCCTAGAATGCTGAGAAGAGTGGCTAGCCCTGACCTCCTAGTCTGAATGTGAATTGAGAGTATGAGTCTCAGAACCTATATGTACTATAATAGTTTTATCCCTCAAAAGGTGGAAGAACCAATGAAGGATATTTCTACATTAGGTCTGATTCTCACCAGTAGGAGTCAACTAGTTTTTAAAGTGGAAATGATAGAATCATGGTTGAGGAAAAACTGACTGCTCCATCTTAGAATTTGTATTAGAGGAAAAGAGGAAAGCCAGGGGTAGTCTGACATAAGCCTTAGATTTTGAAAAGGCAGATTTCAAAAGATTTAGAGGAAAAAAACCCACAATTCTATTGGGAAAACAAACCCAGGAGGGATGAGGAAACTATTAATTTAGAAATACTGAAAACACAGAGAAGTAGTTCTGATGAAGAGAAAAGAGGGGGTTGTCCAAAGAGCCAATGTTGGATGAACATGGAACTGATTGATTAAGATTTTCAAAAGATTTTTGTAGAAGATGGAAGCAAGGGCAGGGAATGGAGGATGAATACTAAATATATCACAGTCCTGGAAGAAGAGTGTCAGGAATACTGAAGCTTATTATAAGCTGAGCCTGGTGAAGAAAGCTAAGGATAAAAAGAAGATATTTTAAAAAAATGCTTACATTAGGGGAAAGCAGAAGATCAACTAAAGGTAGGACCACTGTTCAGAGTGGATGGGATGCTGATAAATGATGAGGGAAGAAAACTTTTCAGCTCTCATTTTTCTCCAGTTTTCTCTTCCTTGGAGAATGACCTTATATCAGAAGAAGAGAACAAAAAGAGTGATAAGGAGCTGAAACCACTAAGGAAGTAGATTGATGTTTAGAGAGTATCCAGCTGCCCATGATGAGTTCAAATCACTAGGCTCAGCTGTCTCAGATCAAATGCCACTTTCTGCATGAGACTTTTTCTGGTTTTCCTACCCTGCCCCCAACTACTAGTGCCTCCTTCTCCCCAAAGATGCCAAGTATCTGTTCTGTATGTGTTTCTTGAGGGCAGGGACTATTTGGGTTTTGCCTCTATATCTCTAGCACCCAGCTTAGCACTTGGCATATAGTAGATACTTAATAAATGATGATGGATTGGTTAATCAAATCATAGGCTGGTAAGTTTGATTTTTATTTCTGGTGAAATTCTAGAAATTATTATTAAAGGAATGCTTAGTAAACATCTAGATAAGCAACTTTTACGTCCAAGAAGCCAACATGACTTCATCAAGAATGAACATGGCAGATCAACCTAATTTCCTTCCTTTTTTCTTTTTTTAATCAAGGCTAGATCAGGTTAGCATCATGGGTACAATTTCCCTAGGTGTCAGCAAAGCATTTGACATAATCTCTTAGGCAATTCTTGTGGAAAAGATAGAGAGAGATGAGTCAGATAATAGTACATTTAGGTAGATCCAGAACTGGTTATATAATGGCAATCTAAATTTTGTGAAATTCTTTACTTAACTACCTCATTTATAATATTATAATAATATATTCTAAATAGGCCTAGGTGAAACAATGGATAGAGTACTGTGCTTGGAATCAGGAGGACTCATCTTCATGAGTTCAAACCCAGCCTCAGACACTTATTGGGTCTGTGTCCCTAGATAAATCATTTAATCCTGTTTGCCTCAGTTTCCTTATCTGTGAAATGAACTGGAGAAGGAAACCATTCCAGTATCTTTGCCAAGAAAACCCCAAATGGGGTCATGGACAGTTGGACATGACAAAAACAACTCAACAACAAAAAATTATAGAATATAATAATGCTAGAGGTATTTTTATCCTGATTTTATTTATGAGGAAACTGAGGCTCAAAGAAGTTAATGAGTTTCCCATTGTCATGTAAGTGTCATAGATGGAGTTTGAGCCCTTATCTCTTAACTCTAAGTCCACTTTTTCCACTACATCAAATTACTGGAGCCAGAGTACTTATTAATGGTTCAATGGAAATGTGGACCAATAAACTCAAGGCCTTTCTAGTGGGGGGCCCTAAGAATTTGTTCCTAGTCCTATGCTGTTTAATATATTTGTCAATGATGTGGATAAAAGCAAAGGTAGCATGTTTATCAAATTTGTAAGCACAATACAACTGGGAGGGATAGCTAGCAACAAAAAGTTCTTGACAGGGAAGGAAAAAAAAAACATTATTAAGCACCTACTACATGCCAAGCACTGTGCTATGCATTTTACAGATATTATCTCACTGGCTCCTCACAACAGCCCTTTTAGATAGGTGCTATTATATGTCCATTTCACAGCTGAGGAAACTGAAGCAGATAGACCTTAAGTGACTTGAACAGGGTCACATAAGAAGTCAATGCTTGAAGCTAGATTTGAACTCAGATCTTCCTGACTGTAGGCACAGGGCTCTAACTACTGTGCCACCAGGTTTGTGCTAAAGCTAATTGAGACACATGTAAAGTCTTGTACTTGGTTTTAAATAATCAACCTCATAGATCCAAGATGGGGAGGTTTGGCTAGATAACAATCCATCTGAAAAAGATTTGGTGTTTAGGAGACTACATGCTCAATATGAATCGACAGGATGTTGTTCAGTCATTTCGGTTGTGTTTGACTTTTTGTGACCCCATTTTGGGGTTTTCTTGGCAAAGATCCTAGAGTGCTTTGTCATTTCCTTCTCCAGATCATTTTTACAGATGAGGAACCGAGGCAAACAGGGTTAGGTGACTTGCCTAGGGTCACCTAGCTAGTAAGTTTCTGAGCCTGGATTTGAACTTTTGAAGCTGAGTCTTCTGAATTGCAAGCCCATTACTCTGTCTACTGTGCCACTTAGACCAACAGTGTGATATATGTGATTGTATATTATATGTAATTATATATACAATATAATTATGTAGTTATACATGAGACATATAGAGGCAGATCGGTGGCAGAGTTGATAGAGTCCCAGTCCTGGAGTCAGGAAGACCTGAATTCGAATCCAGCCTTAGATACTTACTAGCTGTGTGACCCTGGTCAAGTCACTTTTGTTTACTTCTGTTCCCCATCTGTAAAAATTAGCTGGAGAAGAAAATAGCAAGCCACTCTAGTCTCTTTGCCAAGAAAACCCCAAATGGGGTCATTAACAGTTGGACACAACTGAAATGACTGAACAAAAACAAAATTCCAGACATATAAATATAAAATTCAAGAAACCTTTGGAGGGAGAAAGCACTAGCATCTGGTGGAATCATGGACAGGGGGGCCAGGAAAGGCCTCTAGCAGAAGGTAGCACTTGAACTGAGTCTTGAAGTCTCCTGTGATTCTAGGAGATGGTGGTGTAGAGGGATCATAGGATAATAATTCAAGAGTTAGAAGGACCTTAGAGGTCATCCAATCCAAACCTTTCTTTTTAAAGATGAGGAAACTGAGTCCTAGAGGACCTAAGACATTTGCTCAGGGTTACATGGATAGTGAGCATAAGTGGCAATATATGAGGTGGTGTCTATTGTATTACACCACACTTTCCGGAAATGAAGTACACCTAGCAAACAGCATGGAGATGGGAGATAGAGTATTGTCTGTGAGAAACAGCAGGTAGGAAAATGTGGCTTCACTATACAGGGTATGAAGGGGAATAACGTGTCAGAAGGCAGGAATGGTAAGAAGGGACGAGGTTAGGAAAAGCTTTAAATGCCAAATAAAGGATTTTTGATCTGTTCTGCAATTGAAGTTGATTGAATAGTGAGGTGACTTACTCTTTAGGAAAATCATTTTGGTAGTCATGAGAATGATGGAGTAGGGAGGGATTTGAGGCAAGGACAATACTCCAGGTGAGAGGTGAGAAGGGCCTGAACTAAGGTGGCTGCTGTGCGAGTGGAGAGAAGGGGATATATGTGAGAGATGCTGGGGGAATAGAAATGACAAGATTTAGCAAATGATTGGAGACTTATGATAAAAGTGAGGAGCTGAGGCTGATGTGGAGGTTGCCAATGTAGGTGACACAAAGAATGATGGTATACATAACAGAAATAGGGAAACTTGGAAAAGGCTTTGAGGGGAAAGATGATGAGTTCTGTTTTGCACATGCGGAGTTTGAGATGAATACAAGGTATCTAGTTTAACACGTCCAGTGGGACATTAGCATTCTGGACTGGAGCTCAGGAGATTAAGGCTTACTATATAGATTTAGGAATCATTTGCATAGAAATGATAAATTAAATGCTTGGGAACTGATGAGATCACCAAGTGAGGGAGTAGAGAGACAAAAGAAAAGAGGTCTCTGGAAAGAGCCTTGGTATACATGTCCAGACCGTGGGTGTGATGTGGATAATGACTCAGCAAAGGAGATTGAATTGCTGTCAGAGAAACAAGAGAAAAATAGGAGATAAGGGTGTCACAAAAACCCCTAGAAGAGAGAATATCCAGAAAGAAAGGCTCATCAGCAGGGGAAAATGCTGCAGCAAGGTCAAGGAGGATATGGGTTGAGAAAAGGCTGTTAAATTCTGCAATTAAGAAATCATTAGTGACTTTGAAGAGAGCAGTTTTAGTTGAGTTAGGATATTTGAAGACACATCAAAGGGGGTTCAAAAAGGGTCATAGGAGGGACTTAGAAAGGGAGGAGAGATATAGGATGATAGTTGGAGGACATCATTGGATATGAGCAATTTTTTTTTAGTGATGGGGAGAGATGGATATATTTGAGAGCAGTGAGAAAGGAGCTGACAAACTCAGAGAGGCTGAAAGTTATAGAGAAACATGGGGGAATGAAAGTGGAGGCTAGAGAGTTTGCTAGAGAAAATGGAACATACAAGTAGAGAGATTGGGCTTGATGAGAAGGATCATGTCTCTCTCAGAGACTGGAGTAATGCAAAAAAAAATAGTGAGAAGCTGAAAAATGAGAAGGAAGGGAGAAGAGGGAGCTCTGGTTGAACAGCTTCCATTTTCTCTGTAGATTAAGTGGTCAGGTCCTCAGCTGAGAAAGTGTCATGAGGGTAGTTTGCCTATCTGGAAAGCATGCTTTGATGTTGACCTTCTCCATTTAATCAGGAATTATCTACTATATAATCATTTGTTTCATTATTAAGATATTTGGCTAAGGACAGGATCTCTAAGGCAGTTAAGTATGTGCCAAAGCTTGTGACATGGCTTGTACATTTTATAATTTTTAGGCACATGTCTATCCTTAGAAAAGTTGATTGAATTCATCGTGTCTCTAGAGCTGGAAGGGATCATGGAAGAAATTTAGAAGAATTAGAATTTCTTAGAAGAAATCTAACCCTCCTCATTTGGGAAACTGAGGCCTGGACAGGGGAAGTGGCTTGAAACAAGTAGGACACATTAGGGAAAGGATTCTAACTCAGATCCTCTGGGACCAGAACCAGTACTGATTCCACTATATCAAGTTGCTTGCCTGGTCTTGGAATCATGAGAATTTGTAGAACTAAGTCAAGCTTAGTCGACAATGTCTTCTCAGGGGTACAGCTGGATGAGTAACTATGTCAGCTAAAGGTGTCATGCTCTTTATGACTTCATCCCTTCTCTCCCAACTGGTAATGACCTTGCTCCTCAGAGCTCAAATAGTACTTTGTATTATAATGTTCTAAGTTACTCGTTCATGTAATATTACATATTTTAACTATGTTGGTGTTGTAACCTTCTACTAGAGTGTAAGTTTCTCAAAGGCAGGAATCATGTCTAATTTCATCTTTGTTTCATTCTCTCTAGCACTGCGCTCTGCACGTAGCAGGCCCTTAAGGAGTGCTATATTGTGCTGTATTTTCATGATTACTGTTCTCGTTATAGTATAATGACAAGTGTTGAGAAGGCAAAAAGTGGAGAATGTTCAGAGTCATAGCTTTTTATTCTTATGGCCCTGCTAACATGTACAATGTATCAGTCAATTTTTCACATTGATTTGAATGATCAGGCAGAAAATAAAATCTATTTCACCCTAATGTCTCTGCTCTAACCAGGGAAATAAAATTTTCTCTCTTCTTTTAAGCTAAGTGGCCCATGGTGACTTCTGCATCTCTGAATCAACCAGCTCACCATTTGAATGAAATATTTCTTGCTGATATTCATTTGTTCAGAGGTTATTTTCCTCCTATATGTCAATCTCTCCTTGTTTTATTGAGATTGTTAATTGCTTTCCCCCCCATATCTCTTAAACTGTATTCCATTCTTGCCTGGGGGGGATAGTTTTCCATTTGGTGCTTCCATTTTGATTGAAGGATTGTACCATAAGGGCTCATCTTCTTGGTTCAAAGGACAACTTATTATTTCTGTTAGATGAATATACAGTTTCTTGAGAAGTGACAGAAATGGAAGGGGTGAGTATCTAACTTATCTGATTAATAGCTGTATTAAAGGTAATAGTAGGTAAAATTATTCCTCACAGTTAGATATGGTAAGTTTCTTTTCATTTTTCCTTGAAGGACAATTTTAGTTTATATTTGGTATTTAGGTCTTGTTGCTAGTACTGCGGAATATTTCAATGACTGTCTATTGAAGAATGACAAGTTAGTGGCAGAATATAAAATGTTAATTGTTGCATATAATTTTTTAAAGTACCTAACAAAAACTGGATCGTTGAGAAGTGTATATTTTCCTTACAAATATTGGTACTTAAAATTCCAGATCCACTGCATTGATGTCTCTGATGCTAAAGATAGCTCCAGGCAATGTTGTTTAACATAATTGGCTTCTTTATAATACTGGAAAGAGATGGTCAATATGTTCAAAGATTAACATTTGGAATTAGGTTGATTATATAGAATAGAAAAAACGACTGGTTTCCTCTTGACCAATCATTTTCTTTCTTTCCTTCCTTCTTTCCTTCCTTCCTTCCTTTCTTCCTTCCTTCCTTCCTTCCTTCCTTTCTTTCTTTCTTTGTTTCTATCTTTCTGTCTTTCTTTCTTACTTTCTTACTTTGTTTCTTTCTTTCTTCCTTTCTTTCTTTCTTTCTTTCCTTCTTTCCTTCTTTCCTTCTTTCCTTCTTTCCTTCTTTCCTTCTTTCCTTCTTTCCTTCTTTCCTTCTTTCCTTCTTTCCTTCTTTCCTTCTTTCCTTCTTTCCTTCTTTCCTTCTTTCCTTCTTTCCTTCTTTCCTTCTTTCCTTCTTTCCTTCTTTCTTTCTTTCTTCCTTCCTTCCTTCCTTCCTTCCTTCCTTTCTTCCTTCCTTCCTTCCTTCCTTTCTTCCTTCCTTCCTTTCTTTCTTCCTTTCTTCCTTTCTTCCTTTCTTTCTTTCTTTCTGCTGCTGAGTATATTTTATTAGATGTAGGGACCTTCTGTCTCTGGCTTTGTTGGGATATATAGTGAATCACAGGATCTCTGTAGAACCATGATTTTCAAGCTTTTGGAGTCTGAGAAATCTTTTTCCACCCTGACTCTGAATCCCAAGTGTCATTTAGTGGATAGAGTGCTGGACTCAGAAAGGGAATCTTCTGTTCAAATCCCACCTCTGACACCCACAGGCTATGTGAGCATAAACAAGTCCCTTATCTTCTCTCAGCCTTGATTTCCTCCTCTATAAAGTGAGGTTAATAGTATCTAGAGTAGCTCTGTCCCAGGATTGTCTTGAGAACGTGATATGAGTTAATATGGGGAAAGTGCTTTGCAAACTATTTGCCAGCTATTATTATGGTCTTGGCCAGGGGTGGAGAACCTGCAGCCTCAAGGCCACATGTGGCCTTCTAGGTCCTCGGGAGTGGCTTTTTGACTGAGTCCAAGTTTTACAGAACAAATCTTTTCATTAAGGGGATTTGTTCTGTGAAGTTTGGATTTTTATTGCAAGTCTGCAGGTTTCCCACCCCTGGTATTAGCAAAGGGCCTCGCTAAGATACAGTAGAGTCAGCTAGTGGAAGACCTGACTTCAAATCTAGCCTCAGATACTCATTTCACCACTCTGGAACTTGCCCTGACTCACTTAAATCCAATTCATTTGCAAGTCAAGACATCACCCTACTGATGACAATCTGTAAAGTTTTGGGGGTTGGACTATTTGACTAACACGTGCTCTTCTAGCTCCAAATCTGTTATCCTATGACCAGTATCATGTGCCTAATGTTGATTACTATGGGATATTTTAGAGCAAAATAAAATTTCTCAAACCCCTAACTGGTTTGAGGGATCATGATACGGAAAATAAAATTTTGATAAACTTTTTATCCTGTTGAGGGTCAATTGTTATGTTTTTTATTAATCTATATTGAAACTCTTTGTTATATGTAGTAATAAAGATTGAATGCTTTTTTATTGCCTTCAATTTGTTGGTATTTAGAAGCCATTAAAGTGTTCAATGCTTAAGTATAGGATTAATATTCTGCCCTGGTCCCAGTCTGTTATAGCTGATTTCTTCCTTCCTCATTACCTCACTTCAAAAGGAATAGTAAAAAAGATAGATAATAAAACTCCTCTATATACACTATTACAATTTAGATGTTCTTAAAATTTTCACATTTAAAATAAAACCCTCTAATTCTCTGTGTTGCTTTTGTATCTAATTCCTGCGACTGGCACTGTATGCATCACCCATGTTTTGCTTTCCTATCTCAAACATGCTCAGTAAATATATTTATTGTTGCCAATGGACCAACAGAGCTTCCTATACTTAGCAGCTCTGTCAGAAATGTATAGGTCCCCAACAAGGTCCCCCAGCAGGGGTCAATGCAAGGTGTGACTAAATTGCTTTATTCCGTTAAGAATGCTTTCTGGGCCCATGTCCAATCTAACACTGAGGAGGGGAGCTATAATGATCTGCCCCTGAACAAGCACTGTTGGTTGTCTGGGATGTAGAAGTCTATAACAATCACTCCAGCCTTGTAACACACTTTATTGTTATTGGTGATATTAAAGTATTACAGGAAGCATTCTAGTTAATTGATTAATTTCTCCTCAACTGCATAGTCTCACTTTTGGCAACATTTCCTCCTGGTTCACAGAAAAGAGGAAATATGGCTTTTATCACATTTGGAAAAATTAAACGGTTGCAGTCTAGATTCAAACATTGGCTGTTCCTATTCCTGCCACAAAACGGTTTATGCCTAAAATTGTACTTGACCTGGAATAAGTATTCCTATAGCTCTAATTGTAGATCTTCAGGGGGTGTGAGATGGAGACCCTTCTCAGATTGGCTTTGACTTCCAAAGACTGCATAGCAAAATAATCTTGTAAATAAGGGTCTCTAGGGCTAGCATATGAGTTTATTACAATTATCACTTAAAAACAAATTTAAATAATTTTAAGTGAGTCTGTGACATTGTATAAATGATATTAATTCAACAGAGGGATGATAATCTGGTGTCTCTTTTGCTTTTTATAGTATCTATTGTTGAGTGTACATTTGATTTTCACTTAAGTGATGGGCTTACAGGTACATTTAGACACAAAAATCACAAATGTCAGAGCCAGGGAGAGATCATCTGATCTACAAATTTTTAATCCTTTTTTGTGTCATGAACCCCTTTGACAGTCTGGTGAAGCCTATGGACCCTTTCTCAGAAAAAATGATTTTAAATGCATAAAACACACCAGATTTGAAGATGTATTTTTTTCCAGTCCAAATTCATGGATGGGAACTACATCCCCAAAATACATCCAAGGACCCCATAGGACCCCAGGGATCCCAGGTTAAGAACATTTTATCTGATCTAACCCCTCTGTACAAGGTTGATAAGGTAACAAAGGTCCTGAGTGACAAAGGTTGTGAAGGTAGTAAGTGCAAGAGTCATGATATGAACCCAAATTTTTTGACTCCAAAGCTAGCATTCTTTCCTATGTCATACTGCCTCCATGTCATAATCATACAGAAGAATAAATAAAGTATTGAAAGTCTTTGAACTGAAATTGATTGTCTTTCTCAGGAATGTTTTCTCTGGCATGTCGCCTAATTTACTGTACCATTAATGGATTCTAGCAATAGGGAACACTCCTTTACTCCTTATCTTCTGAGGTACATTTAAAAAAGAGATTTAATAGATTTGGAGAAGGAAGAGATCTTAAAGGCAATGAAATACAACCCTCCCTTTTCTAAATGAGGAGACTATGGCACAAAGAAATTTAGTGACTTTCCCAAGGTCATACAGTTAATAAGTGTCTGAGGTAGAATTTGAACTTAGGTTTTCCTGATTTCAAGTCCTGTGATTCATCTACTATGGCACACTCCTCTCTCCTCATTGTTCTTCTGTGCACAAAGTCCTCAGTCTCACTCTCTCTTCCAGAGTCGTCAAAGTCCAGTGGTAAGACAAAAGTCAGGACAACTGATGATGCAGTGGATGACCTTGGTGTCTTTGATGTTTCAGCAAGCTCTAAGTGCTCCACAGTATCTGCTTCGACCACCTTCATGGCCATTGAAACAAATTGTTCTCATCCACCCATTCATCTAGGGGTAGACACTCCCCTAACTCACCTATGGATTTGAGGTATGTCGATTACCCTTATACCTGTCTGCTAAGTTGGTTTACTGGAGCATGGCTGCTGCATATGCTATAGCTTCTTAGAGCCACAGGTGAGAGTGGAGTGCAGTTAGATACCAAAGGGGGATTATCAGCCCTGAAAAGGGCTCAGCAAGCCCTCACCAGAGATACTAGTAAAGTCTATTAGATGTTCATTACATCCAGCACAACTATGGTGAGCCGCTGAGAGCTGAGGGCTACCAGGCTACCTAAAGAGTGATGAACCTGCCCAAGTTGGACAAATGGATCAAATTAAAGCTTCTGTGATGATCAGTATTGGAATTGGGTCTTTGTGTGACTCCTGAACTTCCAGCTTGAGTGAGTTTGGAAGACCTAGTTTTAAAAAAAAATGGGGAGGGGAGGAGAATCTGCCAAGGTTATGGATTCTGTTGACTCTTTCTCTTTGGTGTGTGTGTGTGTGTGTGTGTGTGTGTGTGTGTGTGTGTGTGTATAGGGGCAGAAATAAGAGGAAGGGCTGGGAGCTGATCATAAGCTATCCTCGTGATTCACTTTTAGGCAGAAGAGTAAGGGCCACTGCTGTTCTCACAGCTGGTGACCACTCTTTGTGGGCAGTGGGGAAGCATGACAGCAAACGATTGGCCATGTGTCAATTACTATAGCTCATTCAAATTCATAGCATAGGGCTCTGTTTTCCTAATTCCTAAACTGTCAATCAGCATTAGAAGTATAGTTTACCCTTCATGCCAAATTTAGCTAATTAGTTGGCACTAAAGTGTCTGTGCATATCTGTAGATTTTCTACCCTACATTTAAACTACATTTAAAGGATGTACATACACATTAGAATGCCTAAGATTCCTAAGATACCTAGATTTTCTTAATTGATGGTAGACTACAATTTAACTTAGCAAATTTTAATTAAGTACTTTGTTGTTTGTCCTTCATTTTTGAAGAAGACTGATGACATCATGAAATGATTTTTTGATTTTCTAGTGAATTAGATTTAAGTGAGGCAGAGTTGCACAAAGTCATCAGCCTCACTCTCTCTTCCAGAGTCGTTGAAGTCCAGTGGCAAGACAAAAGTCTGGACAATTACCAATGGCCTGGGGTACAGTACCTCGGATTCTTCAATGTCTTACCAAGGTCTAAGTGCTCCATAGACTCCTTCATGGTCCTTAGAACAAATTGTTCTTATCTGACCATTCTGCCAGAAGAATGTAGAAGGAAGGGAGACTAGATGGCTAGTCTTGTAGTTAGGAAGACCTGGGTTAATGTTGTGCCTCTAATGCATACTAGCTTTGTGACTGTAGGCAAATCATATAAAATTAAGTTATAGGTGAGTGTTCTATCTGCATCAGTGGAGGGAGTTTCTCAATAAGTGGTTCCTGGATGAAATTATAGGTCTAGTCCTTTCCCTATTAAAAAAAGTATCTACCAAAAATAAAACAAGACAGCATTTGTCAAGGAGTTTACTCTCTAATATGGAGAATGTTAGCACGCTGCAGGGAATAGGTCACCTTGACATTTAGAATTCAACCTGTTAGCTTGGATCAGGTGGAGAAGGCTATATCTGCCAGGTACAGTCAGATATTTAAAGCCTTCAGGCACTCTTATCTCCCCTGGTGTTATGCCTTCCTGCCTTGACCTCATTACAGCCTATAATTCTGAATTGAGGTACTTCTTCTATCCTTCCTGACTCTGACTTTTGATGGTGCTGACCTTGGTTTAGCAAACTTGACCATTTTCTCTCATATTCCTCAATTTTAGCATGTTAAATTGACTCTGACCTACAGTCAATTCTGTAAATTGCTATATAAATCTAAGCCATGTTACTAGTATTGAGAACAATAGGCTGTTTTAATTTTCTGCTTCTATTTCTCCTTTCTACTATATCCTGATCTGTTTCCAACACCAGCCTGTTAACCTGAACCCCATTCATGATTGCTTTCTTTGCTGAATGAGTTGGCCTCATATTCTTGACCCTACATAGTACTGTGATTTTGAAAAACCTTGTAATAGCAGCTTAGCAGGAAGGTGATGAACTCCTCCTGACAGTGAGATCCTGCTTATAGCCTTATTGTTCTCATCCTGGCCACTAACCTTTGCAACAGGAAAGATACTCTTGTAATTATAAATACAGAGTGTTCCCTGTGGCTAACTTTTCCTGTAGATTCCTCTATAATTGCCTCTAGTTATGGAATCTTGTCTGTGAAGAGATCCAACTAGATTGTAAGCTCTTTGAGGACAGGCTATTTACATGTATAACCTTGGTACCTGATAATACCTTGAACGTGGTAGGTACTCAATAAATAACTTGTTAATGATAAGTTAATAATAAGTTCCGTGAGTTGTAATCAGAAGAATGTCTTTCAAATGTCCAGTAGTGATATCTATGGCTTATTAGCTTTAATTATAAATCTAATAAGCATTTATCAAATGAGGCAATGAGGTGGCATAATGGCTAGAGAACTAAACATGGAGCTAGGAAGGTCTGAGTTCAAATATAGCCTCAGATACCTACTAGTCGTGTCACCCTGAGTGAGCTGCTTAATCTCCATCTTCCTCAATTTCCTCTGCTGTAAAACTGGGATAATAATAGCACCTACCTCCCAGGGTTGTTGTGAGGATCAAAGGAGCTAATGTTTATAAAGTGCTTTGTAAACCTTAGAGTAGTTTATAAATGCTACCTGTTATCAGACTGGTTACTATTATTATGTGCAAGGCGCTTCATTGATAATGATACTAATAATAGTAACAATAACTAGTATTTATATAAAGTATCTCATTTGGCCCCCCCAATAACCCTGTGAGGTAAATACTATTATTATCCTCATTTTAGGGATGAGGAAACTGAGATAGTCAGGGGTTAAGTGACTTGCCCAGGGTCACACAGCTATTAAGTGTCTAAGGCCAGATTTGAACTTGGTTTTTCCTGACTCCAAGTTAGCACACTATCCAGGGCACTATGGATGAAGCTAGCACTGATCTGAGGTTTGGACTAGTTTTCCTTTTAAAAACTATCTCTTTTGTTTCTATTAACATTATTCTCACTTCTTATTCTTTATTATGCCTCTTAAACTTCCTTTCTATCTTTCTTAATCTGTTTTATACTTTCTTCCCTAACATCTCTATATACCAATCTTATTAGGCCCCCTAGAGCATTAGTTTTTATTATTCTGCTCAGTCTTTTCCTTTGTGTTGGAGAAAGCATGAGTGTGGAGAGAAGAAAGTTGACTTCTCCAGGGTCGGTCTTGAGCTTAGGTGAAATAGTGAACTTCTTGCATGGAGTGATTTCTAGAGGGCTGGGAAGGCCTATTTCCTTTGTCCCCCACAACTCATCTCATGTATTTCCACTTAGAATGACCGCTTTTCCATTGTTACTTAATTCATTCAATACTTATTCTGTGCCTACTACGTGCAGATATTGTGTTAGGTTCTGGAGATGAAGACAAAAAAGATTAATGATGTTGTCTCTGCCCTGGAGAAATTTATAGTCCAGCAGAGCTTCAATTCTTTAGTTTAAGGCTCTGATTCCTATTTAAATGCAAATATCCCTGAGAGGGCTAACAGTTTTGCTGTTACCAGACATAACTCCTGGAGCAGAGTGACCTTTGTTCTCAACAGCCCTACTACAGGGTCAATCACATGGTAGACTATTCAAAAATTATTTGCTTACTATAAATACTTTTCATATCCTTGCCTGAAAGCAGGTTTTAGGGATAAGGAAAGAGAAAACTCAAGAGTTCAGGGGCTGAGTGGGGATTATTCTGTGTAAAATGGTTACAGAATGGGAAAGTTATGGGGTTCTGTAAACAAATGTTTTCTATTTCACATCTTTTTGCATTTGCTGAATATTATTTTTTCAATAAAAAAATCAATTTTATCTTCCTCTGACCACCATTGGAAAAAAAAAGAAAAACAAAATCTTTATAAGAAATATTCATAAGTAAGCTAAACAATTCCTTGCATTGGCCATAGCCCTTCCTTTCTGAGTGCTTCTCCCTTCTCTGATATTTTTCAGCTGTTCATTTAGCTTTTGAGGATGACCACAAAGGGTCAGAGAAGGGATATCTGTGGAGTCTTTGCTTTGAAAAAAAAGATAACTCTGTCGTGCTTTAAAGTTTATAAAACGCTTCCCTTGCAACAGTCCTGTGAAGTAGTTAGATCATATAGTAGCTCCATTTTACAAATGATGAAACTGAGGCTCAGAGGTATTAAATGACTTATTCAGGATCACATAATAGGTATGCTTTGGAAAAAAATACTAATCAATCAAGTGCATTTATTAAGCATCTACTGCGTACCAGGCACTGTTCTAAGTATTGGGGATATAAAGAAAGGTCAAAGACGACATTTGCCCTTACTGGACTTGCAATCTAATGAGGGAAATAAGAAGCAAACAAATATATACAATCAAGCCATGTATAAAATAAATAGGAGATAACTAACAGAAGGAGGGGGCTAGAATCCAGAGACTTGGGAAAGGCTTCGTGTAGGAGATGGGATTTTAGCTGCAACTTGAAGGAAGCCAGGGAAGTGAAGAAATGTAGACGATGAGGGAGTGTTCAAGGCATGGTAGACAGCCAGAAAAAATGTCTGGAGTTGGGAGATGGAGTGTCTCCTATGAGGAAAAGAAGGAGGATATTGGATAGAAGAGTGAAAGGCTATAAAGGTGATCATTGGATTGGCTAGGTTGTAAAGGATTTTGAATGCTAAATAGAGTATTTTGTATTTGATCCTGTAAGTGATAGGGAGTTCTTGGAGTTTACTGATTATGGAGGGCATCAAGTTATATGTAATTATCTTAGCATAGTGACCTCAATAGTTCACTTTTATCTAGTGCTTTACAAAGTACTCTTTTCACAATAATTGTAGGAAGTAGACAGTATGAAGTATTACTCCCATTTTATAGACACAGAAGTTGAGGGACTGAGAGCATAGGTAATCTGTCTAAGATCAGACAACCAGTTGATGTTGAAGAAAGAATTTAAACCCTTATATCTTGAATACAAGTCCAGCTCATTTTTTTTTTTTGGAGAAGAATTACGACCAATGGAATGAATCGTGAGATAGAAGAAACAACACCAAAAAAACCACAAAAACCAAAAAACACAACCCAACAACAAAGACAAAAGAGAGAAAAAAAAGGGGGCGGGCAGAAAAAGATGAGCATGAAGTGTGCCTCGATCTGCATTTATACTTCATAGTTCTTTCTCTGGATGTAGAGTCCTTTGGAGCTGTCTCTGCATATTGTGTTGCTGAGAAGAGCAAAGTCTGTCAGGGTTAGTCCTCACAGAATCCATATATCTGTGTTTGTATATAATGTTCTCCTGGCTCTGCTCCACTCACTCAGCATTATGTTGTGTAGGTTTTTCCAGGTTGTTATGAAGTCCGTATCATCCCCATTTCTTATAGCACAATAGTATTCCATTACCCTCATATGCCACAGCTTGTTCAGCCATTCCCCAATTGATAGGCATCCCTTTGATTTCCAATTCTTAGCTACCACAAAAAGAGCCGCTATAAATATTTTTGTACATATGGGTCCTTTTCCCACTTGTGTGATCTCTTTGGGATACAACCCTAGAAGTGGTATTGCTGGGTCAAAGGGTATGAACATTTTTATAGCCCTTTGGGCATAGTTCCAAATTGCTCTCAAAAATGGCTGGATCAGTTCACAACTCCACCAGCAATGTAACAATGTTCCAATCTTCCCACATCCTCTCCAGCATTTATCATTTTCCTGTTTTGTTATTTTAGCCAATCTGACAGGAGAGGGATGGTATCTAAGAGCTGTTTTAATTTGCATTTCTCTAATCAGTACTGATTTCGAACATTTTTTCATATGCCTATAGATATCTTTAATTTCTTCCTCTGAAAACTGTCTGTTCATATCCTTTGACCATTTCTCAATTGGGAAATGACTTGTATTCCTACATATTTGGTTCAGTTCCCTGTATATTTTGGAAATGAGGCCTTTATCAGTGACACTAGTTGTAAAGATTTTCTCCCAATTTTCTGCCTCCCTCCTAATCTTTGTTGCATTGGCTTTTTTTGTACAAAAACATTTCAATTTAACATAATCAAAATTATCCATTTTGCATTTTGTAATGCTCTCTATCTCTTGTTGGGTCATGAATTCTTTTCTTTTTCATAAATCTGATAGGTAAACTATTCCTTGATCTCCCAAATTGCTTATAGTTTCATCCTTTATTCCTAAATCATGAACTCATTTTGACTTTATTTTGGTATATAGTGTAAGATATTGGTCTATGCGCAGTTTCTGCCCTACCATTTTCCAATTTTCCCAGCAGTTTTTGTGAAATAGTGAATTCTTAGCCCAGAAGCTGGCCTCTTTGGGTTTATCAAAGAGTAGATTCCAGCTCATTTTTTTAAGTTTTAAAGTGTCCTTTTTATTTTTTTGTGATCATTTTCTTTATTTGATATTTCTAGTTTTCAGCACTGATTTCCAGAAGATTTTGAGTTCCAAATTTTCTCCCCATTTCTACCGTCCCGCCACTCCAAGATGGCATATATTCCGATTGCCATGTTCCCCAGTCAGCCCTCCCTTCTATCATCCCCCTTCCCCTCCTCCCATCCATTTTCCCCCTTTTGTTTTGTAGTGCAAGATAGATTTCTATGCCGCATTGCCTGTATATCATATTTTCCCATTGCATGCAAAAACAACCTTTTTTTGAGCACCTGCTTTTAAAACTTTGAATTCCAAATTTTCTCTCCTCCTCCCTCCCCACTCACTCTCCCTAAGAAGGCAAGCAATTCAACACAGGCCACACATGTATCATTATGCAAAACACTCTCATAAATAGTCATGTTGTGAAAGACTAACTATATTTCCTTCCCTCCTATCCTGTTCACCTTTACTCACTTTTCTCCCTTGACCCTGTCCCTTTTCAAAAGTGTTTGCTTTTGACTACTTCTTCCCCCTACCTGCCCTCCCTCCTATTGTCCCCCTTTTTATCCCCTTCCCCCTACTTTCATGTGGGGTAAGATACTCAATTGAGCGTGTATGGTATTGCCTCCTCAGGTCAAATCTGATGAGAGCAGGATTCACTCATTCCCCCTCACCTGCCCCCTCTTCCCTTCCAATGAACTACTTTTTCTTGCCACTTTTATGCAAGATAATTTACCTCATTCTATCTCTCCCTTTCTCCCTCTCTCAATATATTCCTCTCTCATCCCTTATTTTGATTCTATTTTTTTAGATATCATCCCTTCATATTCAACTCACCCTGTACCCTCTGTCTATCTATCTATCTATCTATCTATCTATCTATCTATTCCCTTCAGCTACCGTAATACTGAGGTCTCATGAATTACACATATCATCTTTCCATGTAGGAATGTAAACAACACAGTTCAATTTTAGTAAGTCCCTTATGATTTCTATTTCTTGTTTACCTTTTCACGCTTCTCTTAATTCTTATGTTTGAAAGGCAAATTTTCTCTTCAACTCTGGTTTTTTCAAGGAGAAAGCTTGAAAGTCCTCTATCTTATTGAAAATCCATATTTTCCTTGGAGCATGATACTCAGTTTTGCTGGGTAGATGATTCTTGGTTTTAATCCTAGCTCCATTGACCTCCTGAATATCATATTCCAAGCCCTTTGATCCCTTAATATTGAAGCTGCTAGATTTTGTGTTATCCTGATTGTGTTTCCACAGTACTCAAATTGTTTCTTTCTGGCTGCTTGCAGTATTTTCTCCTTGATCTGGGAGCTCTGGAATTTGGCAACAATATTCCTAGGTGTGTTTTTTTTAGGATCTTTTTCAGGAGGTGGTTGGTGGATTCTTTCAATTTCTATTTTGCCCTGTGGCTCTAGAATATCAGGGCAGTTCTCCTTGATAATTTCTTGAAAGATGATATATAGGTTCATTTTTGATCCTGGCTTTCAGGCAGTCCTATAATTTTTAAATTATCTCTCCTGGATCTATTTTCCAGGTCAGTGGTTTTTTCAGTGAGATATTTCACATTGTCTTCCATTTTTTCATTCCTTTGGTTCTGTTTTAAAATATCTTGATTTCTCATCAAGTCACTAGCTTCCACTTACTCCAATCCAATTTTTAAGTTAGTATTTTCTTCAGTGGTCTTTTAGACCTCCTTTTCCATTTGGCTAAGGCATTCTTCTCCTCACTGGTTTTTTGGAGCTCTTTTGCCATTTGAGTTAGTTGACTTTTTAAGGTGTTTTTTCTTCAGTATTTTTGGGTGTCTTTTAGCAAGTCATTGACTTATTTTTCATGATTTTCTTGCATCACTCCCATTTCTCTTCCCAATTTTTCCTCTACTTCTCTAACTTGCTTTTCCAAATCATTTTTGAGCTCTTTCATGGCTCGAGACCAATTCATATTTTTCTTGGAGGCTTTTGATGTAGACTCTTTGACTTTGTTGACTTCTTCTGGCTGTATGTTTTGCTCTTCCTTGTCACCAAAAAAAGATTCCAAACTCTGAGTCTGAATCTGGGTCTGTTTTCGCTGCCTGGCCATGTTCCCAGCCAACTACTTGTCCCTTGAGCTTTTTGTAATGGTATGACTTCTTGTAGAGTAAAGAGTACTTTGTCCCAAGCTTTAGGGGCCTTATGCGCTGTTTTCAGAGCTACTTCTACACAGCAAGCTCCGCCACACTAGTGCTCCTCCTCCCCCAAGAACCACCAACCCTGACCATGACTCAGATCCAAGCAGGCTTTGCACTCCTGCTCTGATCTGCCACGTAATTCCTCCCACCTGGTGAGCCTGGGACTGGAAGTAACTGCAGCTGGAAGCAGCCCCAGAGCTGCACCACTTCTGTGCCCTGGGGCTGGGGCTGACTGTGCACTCCTTTCACTCTATTCTAGCAGTCCTACCCACTAACCTTCTCTGTTGTCTTTGGCATTTGTGGGTTGAGAAGTCTGGTACCCGCCACAGCTCAATGATTCAGGGCCTTTCGGCCTGTTCCGCCCGGCTCCTGGTCAGGTTGGTCCTGTCACAGCTCACGCTGGGCTCTGCTCCTCTCTGCTCCCAGCTCTGTGTGATAGACCCTTCCCCACGACAATCTAGGCTTTCCTGGACTGGAGCCCTGCTTCCCTCTGTTATTTTGTGGGTTCTGCAGCTCTAGAATTTGTTCAGAACCATTTTTATAGGTGTTTGCAGGGACTTGGGGGAAAGCTCACACAAGTCCCTGCTTTCCAGCTGCCATCTTCAAGTCCAGTTCATTATTGATGACTTTATTTTCCTTTGTGCTAAATGCCTGATCTGCAGGCCTCTGCGAGAGCTGGATATTTGATGGGAGCCAAATGTTTTTCAATTGCCAATTTGCCAATGGATTGTATTGAAAAACCTCATTAATTTTTGCCATAGCATGATGTAGATATGAACTTTGTAATGGATCTACCTTTATTCTATGTGTTCCCAATACTCTTTATGGTTATAGATAATAATTTTGGTGACTAGTTGTTACACTGTTTTTCAGTCATTTTCAATTCTTTATGACCTTATTTGGTATTTTATTGGCAAAGATACTAGAGTGGTTTGCCATTTCCTTCTCCAGTTCATTTTACAAAAGAGGAAACTGAGGCAAACATGGTTAAGTGACTTGCTCAGGGTCATACTGCTAGTAAGTATTGGGGTCAGATTTAAACTCAAGAAGATTGGTCTTCCTGATTTCATACCCATAATGTAGTATAAAGAACATTAGATTTGGAAGCAAAGGGCTTTGGTTGTAGTTCAGGATCTACTTACTAATTCCTTGATCTTGACCTCAAGCAAATCATTTCAACTCTCCGAATTTGTTTCCTGATCTATAAAGTGAAGGAGTTGGATTAAATGACATCTAATGGCTCTCTAGCACTAAATACTATGACTAAGGCATCTTTTTCAATGTAATAGAGGACTATCAGCCCCCAAAAGATCTTAATAGTATTTAAAGAAAGTCAAGTTAATCCATTGGCTGATACAATGTCTCGTATAGATTATGTTTTTCTAGGCCATTTGCCCAGAAAGCTCAAATCATCATTACTATTAATATTATTATGCCAGTTTTTAAACATTTGATATTCCTATTCTTTGCCAATCTGCTATGAACACTGTTCTAGGAAGTAATGTCTTTCCTAGCCAATAATTTTTGGAAAATACGCAAGTGACTGATGGAGTATTTTATTGGGTAGTAAAGTAGTAATAAACAGAACCATGACTTGAATCCAAACACTCTGACTTCAAATCTAGTTACCAGATCACTTTTCATCTCAATTAACAGCATAGAGTCCTCATTCAGTGTTTATAGGAGAGGGATGATGTTCATACCTTAGTTCATAATGGATTTCAAAATAATCAGAGGGTGGTGGTGGTGGTAAAAAAAAAAAAACATGGATAATAATATTGGAGGATTGGATGTGGGAGAAGGTAAGATATCCATGCCTAATACTTAGCTGTGAAGTTTAAACACTGGCACCTAGGGAAGCCTCAGTCATGTCCTCTACTGCCACACTTATTAGGGGTAAGGGTGGGGGAATGGGGAGAATGGTGTCACTCACCACATCATAGACCAAGACACTGGCCATGGTGCTGACATAGCTCATAGCAGAGATCCTGACATGGGGCTGCAGCCAAATCTCACAGCTATTTTTGCTGAGAGCTGCTTTGGCAGGAAGGTGACTTTAGCTATGCTGAATCTATTCACAATGTGTAGTTTGTGGTAATTTGGCTGTAAGGATACTTTTACATGAATGGTCCTGGTCAGGTCCTGGTCATGGGTCTAGGGTAATTATATCTCATCTCCTGGGTGCCCTGAAGTAGAGGGTTCCCTTTCATATCCTAAGCAGAATGCCTGTATTATTGTTGTGGGATGGAGAGAACTGTGGGATTTGTGGGGTGGAGATTATCAGATCCTAGTCTAATGAACCCTTTAGGATTTTAGTGGCCTGAACAAAAATGTAGGAGTTGGTTCTCAGATCACTCTATTCATAAAACTTTTTTGTAATACAATATTCTGAGTCCCTACCTTTGTCCATCATTAAAAAGAGTAAAGTGAGGATGGGGAGACATTTGCCAACCTGGTACATATATTTTCATCTGTTTGCCAGAGATGATCCTCTGCATCTCTAGCTTCTTTTACCAGGATATCTTTATTTGCTCTTCAAAAAAATGTGGTTCTTGACTACATTCTTCACATAGAGTTTGTTCAACTAACTGGCATCTGGTTCAGGAAGCTGTGATTGAGATATGCATGAGATGTAGTCTTACAATGGGTTGATTGCTATTCATTCAACAAATATTTATTGAGTGTCTACCATGATTGAGCTGCTCTCTAGTCAGAGACGGAAAAAGCAGTTCATCATTTAGGAAAACATTTCTCCTATGAAAACGTGCAAAGCATTTGTTTGTTCACTGAGCTGCCATGGCTATGCCTTGTGCATTGGAGCAAAGAAATAATTTGGGGCCCAAATAAGATGACTAGGAGGAAGTGGTATCTAAAGATGTGGCTTGAGGACACAGAGCACAAGTGAGAACTATAATCTCACAGGCAATTTGGTGGGCAGGCATTTTAAAGGAAATTATCCAAATCCAGAAGAATGGCATAAAATGTAAAACCTTCTATTTGTGAAATTCTCTTTAACATAATTGTTTCTTGACTCCTGATTTTTCCTGTGGCCTCTTTTAATATTAATAAAATCTCCATGTTACCAAGCCATTGTGACATCCATAATCAGAAACCCCCAACCTTCCTTGTTGGCTTTGCTGGCACACCTGTAATTACCTCTCAGCAATATCTGTCTAATTTGAATTGTAAACCCATGGGGACAGGAGCTGTGTCTAATTATACATTTTGCAGAGCACTTCTAATAGGCTTACAGAATTTCAAACTGGTGTCCTGCCCTGCTATTCCCTATCAGCCCTTACCTTGGCTTCTGTGCCTGGTATACAGTGCTCAACGCTTCATCTTGCATATAGGCATGCCTCAAAATGGAGGGCCGAGGAGCAGAGGTGGGCCCAGATGGCCTTGAATGAATTTTCCAGCTCTAAGGAGTCTATGAACTCAATATTTATCACAAGATCCTAGGATCAAACATTTAAATCTGTAAAGGACCTTAGAAACCATTGAGCCTACTGCCCTCACTTATCAATGAGGAAACTAAGACTCTAACCTATAATTAGTAAGTATTTGAGTCAGAATTTGAAGCCAGCTCTTCCTGACTCTGAGCACAATACCCTATCCAGATGAAGGCTATTATAAGAGCATCTCTTTGGAATTATTTTAGGGCAAAAGTATTAATAAATACATAATATTATCACTGTGCAGTTTTTGCCAACTTTGCCTTATATAGCTGTAGAAACCTGTACCTTAACTTTTATGTCCTTGAAAATACATGGGAATGAACTCATCATTGGATACCAAATTTGCTGCTGATTCCTGCTCCAAACTTGGAAAAACAAGAGCAACCCTAGATGCTATGCCTACCCTACCCCTAGTCTCTTATTTTCCTTTCTTTGCTTATGCCTGGAAAATTATAGATAACATGCATCTGAATGCGGTAATAAACATTTATTTGGTGCCTACTACATGATAGGCACTTTGCTAAGCACTTTAAAAATATCTCTTCCTTCTAGAACAACCCTATGAGGTAAATGCTGTCACTATCACCATCTTGCAGTTAAGAAAACTGAGGCAAATAGAAGCTAAGTGAATACACAGCTAGTAAGTGTCTAATGCTAAATTTGAACTCAAGTCTTCTTGACTCTAGGCTCAGTGCTTTATCTACTGTGCCTCTTAGTTACCTCTAAAAACCTTCTATCTGTATGGAGTTCAATAAGACATACTTTTCCAAAATCTTCAAATTAGTAGGAAAAGCTATATCTGAAAGTATTGCCATGTGTACCATCAGCCAAAACAAATGTTTGAAAGGATCAAGAACAGATGCAAAAGGTAGCTAGACTTGGAACCTATGGGTACATGGAATAGCAGAAAGGGTTGGGCATCATATGGTTTCTGTGCTTAATTGGATAAGCAATCAATGCAGATAATTCAGAATATTTTTGGCCAGGATCGTTCACTTTGGCTATCTATGTGGCCTAAATTAACCATAAAATCACAAACTGTTCCCTTCAGCTTGTACTGTGCAGCCATGACCTCAACAAATGATGGGCTTCAGAGCAGCTGGGGACTGAGGTTTGGGTCAGTGCAGATTTTGTTCTTCCCAGTTGGCATCATTATGATCTCGGCTCCCATCCCTGGCATGGTGCTAAGATGGCACATACAGCCTTCATCAGAGTCTGCATATTACTCATTTAGCATTTAGAAAACACAGCGAATAATAATTATCAGCCAAATAGCTTGAAAGTGAAAATGACCTAGTAATCTGAGTAAATATGCATTATGCTGCCACATTATATTGTGTAAATATTGTAGAGGCATATGAAATGTAGGAACAAGTAGAATTCTAATTTTTATAGGCCTGTATGAGGCCAGTGTTCTCCTGGCCCTCACACAGTGTTTTTGGATGACGGCTATTAAACATGCTGACTTGACAGTTACTTAACAACCTGGTCACTTGCTTACTTATGTGTACTTTGACTGGACAGGATAGCACTTTGACTCTCTAAACCCTAAATCTAGCTCTAGATACATAGGAGACATATGGAGTAATGGTGGCGATATGATGGTGGAAGTTCATTTATTATAAACTTAGCATTGCCAGTTGCTTTGATGTTTATTACTTTCCTGTTGTAGGTTTTTATGACAGCCTTTCTTTCTTTTTTGGGAGGAGGGGTTAGAAGACATAGAAGATTCCTAGTTTCACCTTGCTCATACTCAAATTCCTACTGAATCAGATGGGGAAAATATTAATATGGCAGAAAATCCATGAGCATAGCACCTGGATTACTTGCTGCCACGAACTGTGGAAATTAGACATATTAACTTCCAGACAAGTTCATTAACAAATTCCTAAATTTGGGATATCTTTTATTCTTTCACTTTCCTTCATCAGAAGCCCCACTGACTAGAGGACACGCATATGGTATTTATAGTAGTGATGAGTTTGTAGCGGAATAAAGAGAAAGGCTGACTAAATATAATTCTGGTGACCTATAATAAGATACTTAATTGCTTTGATTCATTGAAAGATTTCCTGACAATAGTAAGGTAATAGAAACAGAATTTACAGATTTCCGTTCATAGTATGGATATATACCTCAATCAAGGTGACTTGACAGACTCAAATTTACTAGTCCATTCCAAGGGTCTGTAGGAAAACAGATAACCTGGTGGAGCTGGGAAGTAGTCTAGCTATTTTGGGAAGCAGTTTAGAAGTAGACCTAAGAAATAACTGTAATGCACATATATACCCTTTGATCCAGTGATAGCACTATTAGGTCTATAGCCTAAAGAGATCAAAGAATGAAGAAAAGCAAATCATGTAAGTACTTTTTGTACCTACTGTAATTTTGTACTTATTGTAACCCTTGTATTTGTACTTATTGTAATTCTTTTCGTTATAGCAAAGAAATGGAGACTAAGTAGGGGTAACCAACAACTGAGGTATGCCCAAATAAACTGTGATATATTAATAAAATAAAATATTATTATACTATATGAAATGATGAAAGGGATGGATTTAGGGAAATTTGGGAAGACCTGTATGAACTAATAGAGAGGATAAGAGGAACTGATAAGAGGAACCAGGAGAACAAGGTATACAGTAGCAGTAACGTTGTATAGATAACTTTGAAAGGTTTAAGAATGCTAACTAATACAGGATCCCACAGCACTAGTGATAGACAAGAGGTGATGGACTGGAAGTACAGAATGAGTGATACATTTTTGGACACAGCTAATATTATAATTTGTTTTACTCTACTATGTCTATTTGTTTCAAGAGTTTCGACTTTGGTTCTCCCTCCTTCTTTCCCCTCTCTTCCCTTTCTCCCACCCCTTCCCTTCCCTTTTACTTTCCTGGCTCTCTCCCTTCCTTTTTTCATCCCTTCCTCCATCTTTCCCTCTCTCCTTCCTTCCTTCCCTTCCTCCCCTTTCTCCTTCCCTTCCTTCCACCTTCCTTCCTTCCCTCTTTCCTTCATTTTGTTCTTCCTTCCCTCCTCTCCCTTTCCTTCTTTCTTTCTTTCTTTCTTTCTTTCTTTCTTTCTTTCTTTCTTTCTTTCTTTCTTTCTTTCATTCTTTCATACTTTCTTTCTTTCCTTCCTTCCTTCCTTCCTTCCTTCCTCCTTTCTTTCTTTCTTTCTCTCTTTCATTCTTTCTTTCCTTCCTTCCTTCCTTCACAGGACTTTAATAAATGAGCAAATGAGGATAGTTTGAGAGAACATATCAAATGAAGAAATTAATGAAAGGCACAAAAGGAAATAAAAATGTAGCTGTTTATGCAATAATCAGTAGTCCTGTTTGGTTGGAGTGCAAAGTATGTGTAGGACAATGGTGAGAAATGTAGTTGGAAAGATTGGTTGATGGTATACTGTCAAGAGCCTTGAATGCCAACAGAAGAGTTAAAACAATTCTGTAGACTGTATTTTTCAGCAGAGATGTGACAACATGGTTGGAGCTGTGCTTCAGGAGAATTAAATTTTCAGCAGTTCACACGATGGATTGGAATAGGAATGAAGTAGAAACATTAGGAAACTATTGTAATCATACAGACAAAAATCTCACAAGAGTGAACCTGATCAAAGATGACAGGGATGGAAGTGGAAAGAGGGACAGGTGCAAGAAACATTGTAGACCTAACTGATTAAAAAGAATGGAGTGGAGAACAAAGGATGGATGATTCAGGGGTGTCTCACTTTAGTAACAGAAAACATTGTGACATTACCAGAAACAGGAAAGTGAGAAGGAAGAGCTGGTTTAGGGATAATGATATAAAGTTTGGTTTTGGTCCTGTTGACCTTCCTTTTTGACCTTCTAAGAGCCTTATACTTTTAAAAAATAGTATTTATTTTTAACATTAAAATTTTTTGATTTCCAAATTTTCTCTTTCCTTCTAACCCCTCCCCCACCAATTGAGAAGGCAATTATTATACATATTATATTAATTACACATATTTTCAACATTCATTTCCACAAGATTGAGTTACAAATTTTTTTTTGCTTTGGCAGGGCAATTGGGGTTAAGTGACTTGCCCAAGGTCACACAGCTAGTACAAGTGTCTGAGGCCGGATTTGAACTCAGGTCCTCCTGACTCCAGGGCTGGTACTCTACTCACTGCGCCACCTAGCTGCCCCTGAGTTACAAATTTTATCCCCATCTCTACCCTCCCCCTACCCCAAGATGGCATGTATTCTGATTGTCCCTTTCCCTAATCAGCTCTTCCTTCTGTCACCCCCTCCCCCATCCCCTTTCCCCTTACTTTCTTGTAGGGCCAGATAGATTTATATACCCCATTGCCTATATATCTTATTTCCCAGTTGCATGTAAAAACAATTTTTTAAATATTTCTTTTTAGAACTTTGAGTTCCAAATTTTCTCCCTTCTTCCCTCCCCACCCATCCTTCCCAAGAAGGCAAGCAATTCAATATAGGTTTTACAGGTATCATTCTGCAAAACACTTCCATAATAGTCATGTTGTGAAAGACTGACTATATTTCCTTCCATCCTATTCTGTCCCCATTTATTCAATTTTCTTCATTGACCCTGTCTCTTTTCAAAAGTGTTTGCTTTTGACTACCTCCTCCCCCAATCTGTACCCCCCCCCCCACCTTATCCCATTCCCCCTTACTTTCCTGTAGGGTAAGACCGCATTGAGTGTGTATGTAACCCAAATCTGATGAGAGCAAGGTTCACTCATTCCCTTTTGCCTACCCCCTCTACTTCCATATATGTATGTATATTCCCTTCAAGTACCCTAACACTGAGAAAGGTCTCATGAGTTACAAATATTATCTTTCCATGTGTGAATGTAAATAGTTCAACTTTAGTAAGTCCCTTATGATTTTTCTGTCCTATTTACCTTTTCATGCTTCTCTTGATTCTTGTATCTGAAAGTCAAATTTTCTATTTAGCTCTGGTCTTTTCATCGAGAATGCTTGAAAGTCCTCTATTTCATTGAAAATCCATATTTTGCCCTGAAATATTATACTTAGTTTTGCTGAGTAGGTGATTCTTGGTTTTAATAACAGCTCCCTTGACCTCCAGAATATCATATTCCAAGCCTTTCAATCTCTTAATGTGGAAGCTGCTAGATCTTGTGTTATCCTGATTGTGTTTCCACAATACTTGAATTGTTATTTTCTGGCTGCTTGCAATATTTTGTCCTTGATGTGGGAACTCTGGAATTTATCTACAATATTCCTAGGAGTTTTCTTTTTGGGATCTTTTTCAAGAGGCAATTGGTGGATTATTTCAATTTCTATTTTACTCTCTGCTTCTAGAATATCAGGGCAGTTTTCTTTGATAATTCCTTGAAAGAGGGGTGACTCCAGGCTCTTTTTTTGATCATGGCTTTCAGGTAGTCTAATATTTTTAAATTATCTCTCCTGGATCTATTCTCCAGGTCAGTGGTTTTTCCAATGAGATACTTCACATTGTCTTCCATTTCTTCATTCTTTTGGTTCTGTTTTATAATTTCTTGATTTCTCATAAAGTCATTAACTTCCACTTGCTCCAGTCTAATTTTTAAGGTGGTATTTTCTTCAGTGGTCTTTTGGACCTCCTTTTCCATTTGGCTAATTCTGCCTTTTAAGGCATTCTTCTCCTCATTGGCTTTTTGGGCCTCTTTTGCCATTTGGGTTAGTCTATTTTTAAGGAGTTATTTTCTTCAATATTTTTGGGGTCTCCCTTAGCAACCTGTTAACTTGTTTTTTCATTATTTTCTTGCCATCACTCTCATTTTTCTTCCCAATTTTTCCTCTATTTCTCTAGCTTGATTTTTGAAATCCTTTTTGATCTCTTCCATGGCCTGAGACAAATTCTTATTTTTCTTGGAGGCTTTTGATGTAGGCTCTTAGACTTTGTTGACTTCTTCTGGCTGTATGTTTTGATCTTCTTTGTCACTGAAGTAGGACTCTACAGTCTGAGTCTTTTCATGCTGTCTGCTCATTTTCCCAGCCAATTACTTGACTTTTGAGCTCTTTGTCAGGGTATGACTGCTTCCAGAGTAGAGAGTGCTCTGTCTCAAGCTTCAGGGGTTTTGCACTGTTGTTTTCAGAGCTACTTCTATTCTGAGGTGGTATGATACTCCTCTCCTGGCCTGTGCTCTGGTCTGTGAGTGCAAGCACTCTTTTTTGCCACGTAACTACCAGGAGGACTCCCTTTCCACAGCCACCGCAAGCTCTGCCACACCAGTGCTCCTCCTCCCCCAAGGACCACCAACCAGGACTGCGATCCCAATCCAAGCGGGGCAAAGCAAGAGAATCCTGCTTCAGCATGAGCAAAGAGATCCCTGCACTCTTGCTCTGATCAGCTTATTGATTCCCCACACCATCTGTGGGTCTGGAGTTCCGGAAGCAGCCACTGGTGCTGGAGCCACCTCTGGCACCCTGGGGCTGGTGCCGGACCATACTCTTCTTTCACCCAGGTCCAACAGTTTTTCCACCAACCTGTGATGTTGTCTTTAGTGTTTGTGGGTTGAGAAGTCTGGAAACTGCCACAACTCAGTGATTCAGGGCTCTGAGACCTGCTGTGCCCAGTCTGCTCTGGCCTGGTTTGTCCTGGCATGGCCCATGCTCGGCTGTGCTCTTCTCCCAGCACAGTGTGATAGACCCTTCCCAGTGACCCTCCAGGCCATCTTAGGCTGAAGATTTGTTTCATTCTGTCATTTTGTGGGTTATGCAGCTCTAGAATTTGTTTAGAGTCATTTTTTTGCAGGTTTTTGGAGGGATTTGGGGGAGAGCTCAAGTCCCTGTTTTCACTCTGCCATCTTGGCTTCCATTAATTATACATATTGATAAAAAGGAGATCAATGAATTGGGCATGCAACTGAAAAAGCTAGAAAAAAGAACAAATTGAAAATCCCCAATTAAATACCAATTTAGAAATACTGAAAATCAAAGGTGAGATTAATAAAATTGAAATCAAGAAAGCTATTCAATTAATAAATAAAGTCACGAGTTGGTTTTATGAAAAAACCAATAAAATTGATAAACCTTTGGTCAATTTCATTAAAAAAAGAAAGAAGAAAACCAAATTACCAGTATCAAAAATAAAAGGGTGAATTCACCTCCAATGAAGAAGAAATTAAAACAATAATTAGGAATTATTTTGCCCAATTGTGTGCCTATAAATTTGAAAACCTTGGGGATATGGATGAATAGTTTTTTTTCAAATTTTTTAATTTAATATATTTAGTTTTCAGTATTGATTTTCACAAGAGTTTGAATTACAAATTTTCTTCCCATTTCTACTCTCCTCCCCACTCCAAGATGGCGTATATTCTGGTTGCCCTGTTCCCCAGTCAGCCCTCCCTTCTGTCACTCCACTCCCGTCCCATCCCCTTTTCCCTTCCTTTCTTGTGGGGCAAGATAAATTTCTAAGCCCCATTGCCTGTGTATCTTATTTTCTAGTTGCATGCAAAAACTTTGTTTTTGGTTTTTGAACATCTGTTTTTAAAACTTTGAATTCCAAATTCTCTCCCCTCTTCCCTTCCCACCCACCCTCCCTAAGAAGTCAAGCAATTCAACATAGTCAACATGCGTATCATTACATATAACCCTTCCACAATACTCATGTTGTGAAAGACTCACTATATTTTGCTCCTTTCTAACCTATCCCCCTTTATTGAATTTTCTCTCTTGACCCTGTCTGCTTTCGAAAGTGTTTGTTTTTGATTACCTCCACCCCCATCTGCCCTCCCTTCTATCATCCCCCCCTTTTTTTTATCTTCTTCTTCCTCCCTTTTTTCCTGTGGGGTAAGTTACTCAACTGAGTATGTATGGTATTCCTTCCTCAGGTCAAATCTGATGAGAGCAAGATTCACTCATTCCCTCCTCACCTGACTTCTCTTCCCTTCCTACAGAACTGCTTTTTCTTGCCACTTTTATGCGAGATAATTTAGCCCATTCTATCTCTCCCTATCTCCCTCTCTCAATATATTCCTTTCTCATCCCTTAATTTTATTTTATTTCTTTTAGATATCTTCCCTTCATCTTCAACTCACCCTGTGCCCACTTTCTCTCTCTCTCTATGTATATATACACATACATATATACATACATACACACTCACATAGACATACATACATACATACATACATGTATATATGTGTGTATATATACATACATACATACATATACACACACATATATATGTATATGTACATGTATATGTAAATGTATATGTATATGTATATGAATGTTCCCTTCAGCTACCCTAATACTGAGGTCTCATGAATCATACACATCATCTTTCCATGTAGGAATGTAAACAAAACAGTTCAACTTTAGTAAATCCCTTGCAATGTCTTTTTCTTGATTACCTTTTCATGCTTCTTTTGATTCTTGTATTTGAAAGTCAAATTTTCTATTCAGCTCTGGTCTTTTCACTGAGAAAGCTTGAAAGTCCTCTATTTTATTGAAAATCCATATTTTGACTTGGAGCATGATACTCAGTTTTGCTGGGTAGGTGATTCTAGGTTTTAATCCTAGCTCCATTGACCTCCGGAATATCGTATTCCAAGCCCTTCAGTCTCTTAATGTAGAAGCTACTAGATTTTGGGTTATTTTGATTGTGTTTCCACAATACTCAAATTGTTTCTTTCTGGCTGCTTGCAATATTTTCTCCTTGATCTGGGAGCTCTGGAATTTGGCGACAATATTCCTAGGAGATTTCTTTTGGGGATCTATTTGAGGAGGCGATCAGTGGATTCTTTCAATTTCTATTTTGCCCTGTGGCTCTAGAATATCAGGGCAGTTCTCCTTGATAATTTCTTGAAAGATGACATCTAGGCTCTGTTTTTGATCATGGATTTCAGGTAGTCCAATAATTTTTAAATTATCTCTCCTGGATCTATTTTCCAGGTCAGTCATTTTTCCAATGAGATATTTCACATTGTCTTCCATTTTTTCATTCCTTTGGTTCTGTTTTATACTATCTTGATTTCTCATAAAGTCACTAGCTTCCACTTGCTCCAATCTAATTTTTAAGGTAGTATTTTCTTCAGTGTTCTTTTGGACCTCCTTTTCATTTGACTAATTCTGCCTTTCAAGGCATTCTTCTCCTCATTGGCTTTTTGGAGCTCTTTTGCCATTTGAGTTAGTCTGTTTTTAAGGTGGTGTTTTCTTCAGTGTATTTTTCAGCATTTTTTGGGTCTCCTTTAGCAAGTCATTGACTTGTTTTTCATAGTTTTCTTGCATCCTTCTCATTTCTCTTCCCAATTTTTCCTCTACTTCTCTAACTTGCTTTTCCAAATCCTTTTTGAGCTCTTCCATGGCCTGGGACCAGTCCATGTTTTTCTTGGAGGCTTTTGTTGTAGGCTCTATGACTTTGTTGAATTCTTCTGGCTGTATGTTTTGGTCTTCTTTGTCACCAAAGAAGGATTCCAGAGTCTGAGACTGAATCTGGGTGCGTTTTCACTGCCTGGCCATATTCCCAGCCAACTAACTTGACCCTTGAGTTTTTCAGCGGGGTATGACTGCTTGTAGACTAAAGAGTTCTATGTTCCAAGCCTGGGAGGATGTGGCAACTCTACCACACCAGCACTCCTCCTTCCCCAAGAACCCCCAACCCGGACTGGACTTAGATCTTCAGCAGGCTGTGCACTCCTGCTCTGATCTGCCACTTAATTCCTCCCACCAGGTGGGCCTGGGGCCAGAAGCAACTGCAGCTGTACTTCTGTAGCTGCCCCACTTCCGCTGCCCCCGGCGAACTCCTTCCACTCCCACAGCTTTTCCCACTAACCTTCTCTGTTGTTTTTGTTGTTTGTGGGTTGAGAAGTCTGGTAACTGCTGCAGCTCACTGATTCACGGCACTAGGGCACACTCCGCCTGGCTCCTGGTCTGGTTAGTCTGTGCTGCCCACGCTGGGCTCTGCTCTGCTCCCAGCTCCATGCGGGATAGACCTCACCCAGATATCATCCAGGCTGTCCTGGGCTGGCGCCCTGCTTCCCTCTGCTCTTCTGTCGGTTCTGTAGTTCTAGAATTGGTTTGAAGCCATTTTTCATAGGTTTTTGGAGGGACTCGGCAGGGAGCTCATGGTAGTCCCTGCTTTTCAGCCGCCATCTTGGCTGTGCCCCCTTGACGTATGGATGAATATTTACCATGATATAAATTGCCCAGGTTAACAGAAGAGGAAGTAAAATACCTAAATAACCACATCTCAGAAAAAGAAATTGAGCAAGCCATCAATGAACTCTCTAGGAAAAAATCTCCAGGGCCACATGGTCTTACATGTGAATTCTATCAAACATTCAAAGAAAAAATTAATTCTCATAGTTTGTAGACTATTTGGGAAAATAGGTGAAGAGGGAGTCCTACCAAATTATTTTTATGACACAAATATGGTACTAATATCCAAACCAGGAAGAGTCCGAACAGAGAAAGAAAATTACAGACCAATTTCCCTAATGAATATTGATTCAAAAAATTTTAAAAAATATTCACAAAAAGATTGCAGCAATTTATCACAAGAATAATACACTATGACCAGCTAGGATTTATTCCAGGATTGCAAGGCTGTTTCAATATAAGCAAAACTATCAGCATAATCGATCATATGAACAACAAAACTAGCAGAAACCATATGATCATCTCAATAGATGCAGAAAAAGCCTTCAACAAAATACAATACCCATTCCTATTAAAAACACTAGAAAGCATAGGAATAAATGGAACGTTCCTTAAAATTATAAATAGCATCTCTCTAAAACCATTGACAAGCATTATTTGTAATGGAGATAAGCTAGATGCATCCCCAGTAAGATCAGGGGTGAAACAAGGATGTCCATTATCACCCGTATTATTCAATTTGGTACCAGAAATGTTAGCTGTAGCAATAAGAAAAGACAAAGAAATCGAAGAAATTAGAATAGGCAAAGAAGAAACCAAATTATCACTTTTTGCAGACGATATGATGATTTACTTACAGAATACTAGAGAATCCAACAACAAACTACTTGAAAATAAACAAATTTAGCAAAGTTGCTGGATATAAAATCTACATAAATCCTCAGCATTCCTATACATTACTAACAGAGCCCAACAGCAAGAGACAGAGAAATTCCATTTAAAGTTACTGCAGATAGTATAAAATATTTGGGAGTCTACCTGCCAAGACAAACCCAGGTCCTATATGAACATAATTATGAAACACTTTTCACACAAATAAAGTCAGATCTAAATAAATGGAAAAATATCAGTTGCTCATGGTTAGGCAGAGCTAATATAATAACAATGACAATTTTACCTATATTAATTTATTTATTCAGTGCCATACCAATCTAACTGCCAAAAATCATTTTACAGAGCTGGGTAAAATAATAACAGAATTCATCTGGAAGAATAAGAGGTCTAGAATATCTAGGGAATTAATGAAAAGAAATGGTAGGGAAGGTGGCCTAGCCATATGAGATATTAAACTGTAGTATAAAGCAGCAGTCATCAAAACTGTTTGTTGCTGGCTAAGAAACAGAGTGGTGGATCAATGGAATAGGTTAAGTACACACTCTTTGATAAACCCAAAGAATCCAGCTTCTGGGCTAAGAATTCACTATTTCACAAAAACTGCTGGGAAAATTGGAAAATGGTAGGGCAGAAACTGGGCATAGACTAATATCTTACACTGTATACCAAAATAAAGTCAAAATGGGTTCATGATTTAGGAATAAATGCTGATAATATAAGCAGTTTGGGAGAGCAAGGAATAGTTTGCCTCACAGATTTATGGGAAAGGAAAGAATTCATGACACAACAAGAAGTAGAGAGCATTACAAAATGTGAAATGGATAATTTTGATTATGTTAAATTGAAAAGTTTTTGTATAAAAAAAGCCAATGCAACAAAGATTAGGAGGGAGGCAGAAAATTGGGAGAAAAATCTTTATAACTAGTGTCTCTGATAAAGGCCTCATCTCTCAAATGTACAGGGAACTGAGTCAAATTTATAGGAATACAAGTCATTCCCCAACTGAGAAATGGTAAAAGGATATGAACAGGCAGTTTTCAGAGGAAGAAATTAAAGGTATCTATAGGCATATGAAAAAATGCTCAAAATCACTACTGATTAGAGAAATGCAAATCAAAACATCTCTTAAGTACCACATCTCTCCTGTCAGATTGGCTAACATGACAAAACAGGAAAATGATAAATGCTGGAGAGGATGTGGGAAAATTGGAACACTGTTACATTACTGTTGGAGTTATGAACTGATCCAGCCATTCTGGAGAACAATTTGGAACTATGCCCAAAGGGCTATAAAAATGTTGACCCAGCAATACCACTTCTAGGGATGTATCCCAAAAAGATCACACAAGTGGGAAAAGGACCCATATGTACAAAAATATTTATAGTGCCTCTTTTTGTGATAGCAAAGAATTGGAAATCAAGGGGATGTCTATCAATTGGGGAATGGCTGAACAAGTTGTGGTATATGAATGTAATGGAATACTACTGTGCTGTAAGAAATGGGGAAGATCTGGACTTCATAACAACCTGGAAAAACCTACATGATATAACGCTGAGTGAGCAGAGCAGAACTAGGAGGGCATTATGCACAACCACAGATATATTGATTTTGTGATGACTAATTTTGATAGACTTTGCTCTTCTCAGCAATACAAGGTTCAAAGACAACTCCAAAGGACTCATAATGGAGAGAGCTATCTACATCCAGAGAAAGATCTATGGAGTCTGAGTGCAGATTGAGGCAAACTATTCACTCTCCATTTTTTCTTTTGTTTGTTTTTCTCTTTTGTTTTTGTTTATTTTGGTTTTGTTTCTTCTTTCTCACGATTCATTCCATTTGTCATAATTCTTCTTTACAACTTGAGTATTGTGTAAATAAGTTTAATGTGAAGTTACATGTAGAAGATATATCAAATTCCATGCTGTCTGGGGGAGGATGAGGGAGGGGGAAGAGGAAAATCTGGAATTCAAAATCATGCAGAACTGAGTGTTGTAAACTAAATATAAAAATCTTCATTAAAAAAATCTCAAGAAGAGAAGAGGTCTGTGGTCATAATTTGGGGAAATTAGTACATTTACAACGTGGGATTAGAGGAACCAGTGAAAGAGAATGAAAACTAGACATTAAACAGGTAGGAGAAGAACAAGGATATCAAGAAATCAATGGAGGAGAGAATTTCGAAAAGGAGATAGTAAGAAGTGCCTAGTCCTACCAACAATTTGGTGACAGTACTATCAGACAAAAAAAGTCATAGGATTTATTAATTGGGAGATCAATGGTGACCTTGAAGAGAGCAGTTTCAGTAGAGTGGTAGGTATAGAAACTACTAAAAATGTATGAGAGTTTTAAAATGATTGTGGAAGAGAAATTGGAGGCAGTGAGAATATACTACTCTTTTAAAAAGTCTGACAGTAAATGGAAGAAGATGGAGAACATGGAATTATGCCTTGAGAGGGTCATATGGTCAATGGAAATTTTTTTTTCTTTTTTTCAGAAAATGAGGAAGGGGATCAACATTTATTAAATACTTACTACATACCAGGTACTGCACTAAATGCTTTACAAAAATTAACTCATTTGGTATTTCTAGAATAGAAGAGGCTTGAGCCTATTTATGGGAAGTTATGAAGAGGCCAGCAGAGTGGGAAAGATCAAAAATAAAAGAAAGAAGAGGGATTACTGATTGGGCAGTCTCTCCACTGCAGGAGTAGGTGCTGGGGAAAAGGAATGGACCAAAATAGGGATTAGTCTTGGTAAGGAGAAGGGCTACTTCTGCTGAGAGAGAAGTAAAGGAAGTGAAAGAGGATGGAGGTACACAGAGGTTTATTTGAGTAAGTTCACAATAGATGCTTTTAGTCTTCTCAGTATAATAGAGCATTAAGTCATCTGCTAATAGTTAGGAAACATGCGAGCAGTGGTGGGGGCTTGAAAAGAATGCAGAGTTTATAAAAGCATTTGTGGGGTAAGTTATAGAAAATTTAACAAAACATTAAAGACAAAAAATGTTGAGCAGCAATGGAGGCCTGGCTGAAATTAGTGACTTAACATTCCTGGGCCTCAACTTCCTCATATGAAAAATGAAAAGGTTGTGCTAGAAAATCTTATCCTGTGATTGGGTCCTTAAAGATGACCTAATCCAACTCCCTTATTTTACAAATAAATAAATTGAGATCTAGAAATATGAAATAATGAGGGACTTTGATTTTATATCTAGTCCTTTATGTAGCAAATCACTATATACAGTAAATCAACATATCTAGTCTATTGCCTTCTTTCAAACTTTACTGAACTCTAGGGAGGCAGCATGTTATAGTAGAGAGAGCACTGGGTGTAGGGTCTAGAGAAGCCTTTGTTCTATTCTATTCCTTCTTATCTTGTGATCTTGGGTAATAGTCATGTAGCCTCTCTGAATCTCAGTTTCTTCATCTTAAAATGGAGACAAGAATAGTTGTACCACTTCACTTTTCTTGTGAAGATCAGGAGAGATAAGTGGTTTGCTTTGTAAACTTTAAATTTCTGTGCTGTTCACATTAACTATTATTAATGCTCACCTCCCACAAGGAACCATTCTCTTCGGACTCCTTTTTCTTTTTCTTTCACTGTGATTTCATCCACATAAGGAAACCCCAGTGAGGAAACCCCTTCTACTAATGCATATTAGTTCCTGTTATGCAATTTATTTTGGACCTTTGGGGCACTGAGAGTGCCCCACACAGAGCCAGTATGTGTCAGAGGTCTATCTCAAGTCCAAGATTTCCTGACTTGGGCTGGCTATCTGTCTACTATGTCTCACTGACTTTAATCAAACTCCAAAAAACAAAAGCAAAGAACATAGAAAGGTTAGATCCGGAAGACTTATTAGAGCTGATTTAGTCCCAGATCTTCATTTCATGATAAGGAAATTCAAGAGGTGAAGGGGACTTAGTTAGACAGAACTGACTTTCTTCATCAACCATATTTCATTCTTAACAGCAAGAATTTCTTTTTTTTCTTTTTTTCCATATTATTTCATACATATTCACATAGTGTTCATATTTTTTCTCATTGTTTTGTATTCATGTTTTACCTCTCCAGAATGTAAAATCATTTTTCAAGTCAAGTCAACAAGCATTTATTAAGCGCCTACTATGTACCAGGTACTGTGCTAGGCTCTGGCAAAGAAAACAGCAACAATGGGAACAACAAAATGGTAACTGATCTTAAAGAGGTCAAAGTCTAATGAGGGAGACAGTATGCAAACAAGTATGTTCCACCAGATCCATATAGGATATATTGTTGATAGTTGTAGGGGGAAAGCATTAGCATTTCCACTATTATGTCTCTCAGAAAGCCAGTAACTACAATGCTGTGTACATACAAAGTTTTCAAGAAATGCTTGTTGGGTAAATGAATGTAAGCTAAGGACTTCAGACTCCTGAGAAAAACCACCAAAACTTCAGATATACTGGGAAGGTGATCCCATTGGTTTAGGAATTTAAGGAGGAAAGTTGTATCTGTAGTGTTTGTAGGAATAAGAGGAATGTGCTGAGAAAATAAGAAAGGCCATTGTGGATCTCACTAAAGACAGTAGGAAAGTGAGATGGGGAGAGTTTCAGTTCCAAAATTAAACAAGTGAACTTTCTTCTGCTTTGGATAATGTGGCCATCCTTTTCTCTTTCCAGCATTGGACTGCTTCCATTACTCTGTCCTACTCTCAATAAGTAAATGTACCCATGGGGCTTGTGTTCCATTTATGTTTTTTTTTTTCATTTTACTTTCCATTTATGTTCCATTTATGATACAATAGCCAATGCTGCCAGTAGATTTACCTGGTGTCAAGTACTTGTATCTCTTGGCTATAAAAGTAAAAGTTCCCTATAGACAATAATTTGACAAACATAATTTGAGCATAAAATAAAGACTGATCAATAGACTACAACTTGCCTTTATTTCATTGTAAGGATGAAGAACACGAGAGATATGGGTCAAATGTCACAATGAATTCCAGTGAACTCCCTGACACTTTGTGTGTATTAAAATCTAATTATGTTGAAAGAAAGAAAAAAAGAAAGAAAGAAAGAAAGAAAGAAAGAAAAAAAATGCTATGAAGATCAGAGAGGGAAAAGAGCCGTTCCAATTAATGAGATTAGGGAAAGCTTGTAGAATATAAAACCAATGAATACAGGGAATGTGTCTTGATTATCTTTTTATTTCCTTCAGCATTGTAGAGAAATGAAGCATGGTCCTGGCCTCAGATTATTTTTCAAGGACTACCTTACCTAATTATGAGGAGGCTCATCATGTTTTGTCTGGCTATTTATTGACAAATTCAAGGCCCTCACTTTGGAATAGATAAAAATAAACACTAAACTAAAATAATACAAAAAATGTGAAGATTTAGGTAATGGGAACCCCTTTTCAATTTTACAGCATCAGTAGCAGAATGGTAGAAGGGGGAGAAAAACGTGTATATATCATAGTTTTTAGAGCATTATAGACATTGATTCAGTTGTTGGTATCCTATATGTGAGATCTTTGTTCAGTGATCAATGAATGAATGTACTATTTGAAGAACTGAAGGGCATCAATCATAACATTATGACTATAAATGAAATCAGAAGAAGAAAGAAAGAACAAGTAAATTGAAGGATGACTCACAGGTTCTCATTGGAGAGAAAATAAAGGATCTGGAAGAATGGATTTTATCATATGTACAAAGGCAAACAGGAACATTATTTCATGGGACATTCGGTCATTTCATAATGCAGTACTCATGATAAGTCTTGGCAAAAAGACCATTATGAAAATTATTGCAGATTATATGCCAATGTAACTTGGGAGCCAGTGCAGTTTTGTGGAGAGAGTCAGAGGACCTGGGCTCAAAATCTACTTTGTATGCTTATTAACTCTGTGATATTGGACAAGTCACATAAGCCCCATGGGCTTCAGTTTCCTTATACATAAAATGAAGAGATCGGAGCAGATGGTCCCTAAGGACTCTTTAACCTCCAGGTCTATGATTCTATGAACATCTGTTGTGAAAAAGGGAAATAGAGAACTATTATGAAAAACTTGATGATTCCTCATGTTGGGCACAGTTACTGTATGCCAAGCATGTTTTTATCCTCTTTCTCTCATACTCAGGCAATGAGATAAACCTACTTTGTGAAGGAAAATCTCTCCCTTGTGCCCTTAATGCCATCCTCACCTGTCTTCTTTGGATTTGCTCTATTAGTTATCTTCTCTCTGTTTTCTTCAATCTTTCCATCTTTACTGCCCCCTTTCCTTCTGCCTATAGGCACATTCTCTTCGAAACTTTATTTGACTTTGCTATCCTTTCAAGGTGTTTCCTCTAGGTATTGCCTCCCTTGTTCTGCCAAGGCAGGCAGTAGTGCAGTTTATACTTGCTAACTATACTTTATCACTACTGCTGAAAATTTTCTTTCCAAAGGATGCTAGTGACCTACCTATCATCAAGTGAAGCTCTTACTTCCCTTGACCTCATGGCAGCATTTGTTATTGTTCCAGCACTGGTTCTGTGATTTCCCTCCAAAATATCTAGAAAATGTTCCAGATCAAGTCCTGAATGGGAAATACAAAAAAAATCACAGTGAGTCATTTTTCTAGGCAATATTAGGAGAGGAAGATAGAGATGTCTGTGGACACATGGTACAAGGTGTACCCAGAAGCCATCTGAAGCATCCCAGCACCTGGGACTGAAAGATGAGAGGGGCCATATCTTAGGTCAAAAAGAGGTCCTGGATCCATGCTAGGGCACTGGGGCTTTGGTCTGGATGAAGAATCAACTGCCAACTTGCAAATGTGCCACTTACCTCTCAGTTCTGGGGCACAAATCTGGTGTAGATTGAACAGATGACCTGTGCCCATGTGTGGCATTCTAGGGTCGGGAGTAGTTGCATGTCCTAAGCAGTGTACTGAGATAATAACAAGTTCATAAATGAGGAATAGCCATGTGGTTCTGGCCATAGGAGTGGAGTGGGGTCTCACCCTCTAGGATCTAGTCCAATTGAAGTTGGCAGTTAAATATCCAGAGAAGGAATCCCAGACCAAAGGAGAGCCTCTAGTTCTTTTGCTCTGAATGTGTAGAGCTTCCCAGCTGGCCGATAGTGACTGAGTCTACTGGAATAGTAGTCTACTGGAATTTCCAACCCTGGGCAAGCCACAAGAATTGTTGCTTAGACAGGAAGTTACTGAGCTCAGACTCAGAGAGAACTGATTAGACTTTGTTCCAGATTATAACACTTTGGAAACACCAAAAGCTTGTAGGTCATCAGACAGGACTGTCTCCAAAATCAGAGAATAATACAAAACTCAGTACCCCCAGGAGAGAAGCAAAACGACCTATGAAGACAAAAGTTCAGGTCAGACATTCCCTTCCAGCAGTGTGCAGAGCCTAGTCCTAACACAACATAAAAAATCAAGGAGTAGACTGGAAGAATGTGCAAACAAATAAACTAACAAACAAACAAACAAAATAATTTCTTTGTAAAGAGCTACTATGGTGATAGTATTTCACAAATATGAAAGAAGAGAATGACCAAAACATGTACAAGCAAATCCCAAAAGAAAAACACAGCTCAGGTACGTGGCCAACCAGAATTCCTGGAAGAAATGAAAAAAAAAGTTTGAAAAAAGGAGCTAAAAATGTTTAAAAAAAACTAAATGAGAGTATTAGGGGAAAAAAGAAGAATAAATAAATGTTATGGAAGAAAGATTTGGAATGGGAAATAACCGATTAGAACAACAGGTACAAAACCTTACCCATGGGGAAAAAAGCTCCCTAAAACTAGAATTGACCAAATAGAAGCTAATGATTCTCTGAGACAACAGGGAATGTTAAAACAAGATGAAAAAAATAAAAAATAGAAGAAAACCTAAGATATCTGATAGCAAAAACAATTGACCTAGAAAAAAAGATTAAGGAGAGATAACTTAATTTGACTACCTAAGAGTTGTGATAAAAAAAGAACCTACACACCATATTTTAAGACCTCTTAAAGAAAACTGTCAAGAACTCATAGAATCACAGGGTAAAGTAAGATTAGATAGAATACATCAGTAACCTCTCAAATGAAGACTTCCAGGAATTTTATAGACAAAATCAGAGTTTCCAGGTCAAAGAAAAAAAAATATTGCAAGCAGCCAGAAAGAAAGAATTCAAGTACCAACCCCAGTGAGGCTTACATGTAATTTAGCAGACACCACTATAAAGGAATGGAAAGCTTGGAATATGATACTCTAGAAGGAAAAAGGTCCAGGCATACAATCAAGAATAACTCACCTAGCAAAAGTAAGTTCAACCTGATGGGGGAAAATGGATTTTTAATGAAATAGAGGACTTCTAAGCATTCCTAATAAAAAGAGCAGAGCTCAGTAGAAACTTTGAAATACAGGAGTTAAGAGAAGCAAAAGCAAAACAAAACAATAAAAAACTAAACATGGGTGAATAATTATAAGAGATTAAAAAGAATAATCTGTTTACATTCTAATATGATATCTCCCTTAAGAGCTCTATGAATATCAGGGGTCATGGAAAGAGTCTAATTAGACAGAGACACTGGAAGTGGTTCTGCTATTTTTAAAAGTGATCTTAAAAGAAGGATAGAAAGAGAGGTTAAGAGAAATACACTAGATGTGGGGGTTGGGGGTAGGGAAGAAAGAGAAGAAGCATAGGCAAAACTATCTCACGTAATTGGGGTATGCAGGAAGTACATACAATAAGGAAGAAGAAGTGGGAGGTTAGTGAATGACGATTTGAGCATCATTCTTATTTGAACCAGTTAAAGGAGGGAAGAATCCGAACACACACATTTGAGTAGAGAAATGCATTTTTATCAACAGGGAAAAGGGAGGGAAAGTGGAGAAGGGAAAGGGGAGAGGGAAAGATCAAAGGAGAGCTATGCTGAAGCCAGCTTATAGCAGCAAGAAACTAAAAAAAATATTAGCAAGAAGATTATAGCGATATGTCACAAAGATTGTATACTATGATAAGGCTGGACTTATACCAGGAATAGAAGCAAGTTTTATTCAATATTAAAAAGTCACAAAGATAATTTACCATATTAGTAGCAAGAACAACAAAAATCATCAGCATTTCTGTATTCTACCAATAAAATTTACCAAGAAGAATTAAAAAGAAAAAATCCATTTGAAATTAATAAGAAAGTATAAAACACTTGGGAATCTACCTGTCAAAATATATAAAGGAACTATATGAACACACTTACAAAATAACCTTTACATAAATAATTTTGCTGTTATTTAGTCATATCTGACTCTTTTTGTCCCCATTTGGAGTTTTTTTTTGGCAAAGATACTGGAGTGATTTGCCATTTCCTTCTTCAAGTCATTTTACAGATTAGGAAACTGAGGCAAACAGGGTTAAGTGACTTACCAAAGGTCACACAGCTAGTAAGTGTGTGAGGTCAGATTTGAACTCATGAACCTGTATTACTCATGGGTAGGTCAAACCAATATAATAAAAATAATAATACTACCTAAATTAATTTACTTATTCAGTGTCATTTCAATCAAATTATTAAACAATTACCTCAGAGAATTAGAATGTTAACAAAATTCACCTGGGGAATAAAAGGTCAAGGATACAAAGGGAATTGATAAAAAAAATTGAGAAGGAATGGAGCCTAACAGTATCAATCTCAAACTTTACTGTGAAATAGTAATCAACAAAACAATTTGGTGCTAGTTAAGAAATAGAGATGCTGATCATTGGAACAGTTTAGGTGTTTGATATATAGAAGCAAATGAACATAGTAACCTTTTTTTAGCTCAAGCATCCTGACTATTAGGGCAAGAATGACAAAAACTGTTGGGAAAACTAGGAAACAATTTGGCAGAAACTAGATGTAGATCACCAACTTATATTATATGCCACAGCAAACTCCAAATGGATACATAACTTAGACATAAAGGGAGACATAATAAGCAAATTAGAGGAATAAGGAAGAAGTTACCTGTCAGATATATAGAAAAAGAAAAGTTCATCACCAAAGAAGATAAGGTCACAGGAGGTTAAACGGACAATTATGATTATATAAAATAAAAAAGTTTTTTTTGCATAAACAAAACCAATGCAGCCAAAATTTATTTTAAAAATAAAATGGTAGTAGACTGAAGGACCTCTAAGGTGTTAGATTAAAAATAGCATAAATAACTTCATTTTGTTTTCTAACAACCATTTTGTAAAGTTAAGTTTCAACTCCGTGTAAGTCACCTGATTTTTGAGATTGCACAAATCTACATCATCTCCCCACTGATACCCAAGTATAAAAATACCCCTCTACCCTTCACTGAATTTTCCCAATCCCCTCTACCAATAAGAAACTAGGTGGCTTATTCCTTACATCGTGTTTATTACTCCCTCCAACTTATATATTAACTGTATAAAAACCAGGGTTCAGGGCCGTTTGTGTTACCAACAGCCTTTGGGTCCAATTTGTTTCTGCAAATGCATGCCTTACTACATAAATCACTTGTCTCTATGAAACTCAGTTTCTTTATTTCAGTGTAATAAAGGTCAATTTAAGCTCTAAATCTGTGATCCGTTATCCTAAAATCTCCCATACCATTCTCTTCGGACCTGTCATGTACAATTATCATATTTTGTCTCATATTTATTTACGTGTCTTATTTCTTGTTTTGGATTGTAAGTTCCTTGAGGTATCCTTGAAGTGTCTAGTTTCAACCTTGTACTCTCAGTGTTTAGGAAAGCTAATAATGTTAGTACATGTTTGTTGAATAGAATTCTTGAAGAGATGCCTTCAGGACCTTCTGGCATTGGGAAAGGTTAACACTGAGAACACTCATTGCTGCAGCATTGGGCTAAAATAAAGGATAGTGGCTTGGAGATATTTTCATTATAAAGAATTTTTCATTGTAATGTTGTTTGTTCTGATTGGATTTGGACTGTAGTTCAGACAAAGAGTGGGCTTTGATCTTCTTTCAACAAAGGTGCAGTATTAATTCAATGTGTTGTTGTTACTATTATGACAGGCTGACTGGCTGGCTACCTATCTGCCCTGGCCCAAAAACAGAGGCTCTTTCTACTATGTTAGTTCACAGAAGTACAATCAAGAGCTCCTTTGAAAAAGTGAGAAGCAGAAGAATATTTAGAAGATTTCCTAAATATTAACAAGTGACACATCTTCAACTGAAAGTGTTTTTATGCTCCTTGCCATTTTGCCTATTCTGCCTTTTGCTTTGGACAATAGTTTTGATCTGCTCCTTGCCATTTTGCCTATTCTGCCTTTTGCTTTGGACAATAGTTTTGATAAACATTTCAAAAGCTGTGTCTCTACAGCATAAAGCAAACATTTAGTAACCATCCAGTTAATTTTATCAATGCAAATAGTCAAAAGGGACTAAATCAGGGCCTCATGTCTACTGCTTATGGATGGAGGCAAGGGGTACATAGATTGTATTATAGAATCATATGCAACATTTATTTAGCAAGGTTCTCCCTCCTCCATTTGTAACTGGACATGGGATTTTATTAGTACTGGGAACTCCCAGTAAGGAAAATCCCTATACCAATGAGATTATCTCCTGCTGTACAACATATGTTATTAGAGAGTTATATGGGGGTTCTGAGAGGTTAAAATGACTAGTGTTTTAGGGCCTTAATGAAAATAAAGGTATCAAGTTGTCTTCTTAATCAAATATCCATTATCAAACCCCTTCCTTATGACTACTATATCAACTTATTTCTTCTTAATTTAAAAAAAAATAAAGAAAACAAAGTTTAACCTTTGTGGCAGAGATCACAAATTAAAGCAGAAAGAGACCATAAAACCACTGAGGCCAATCTCCCTTTTGTGCCATATGATAATTTAATTTGTATTTTTTTCTCAATGGCATATAAACAAAAATTTTAATATTTGTATTTAAAAGTTTTGCATTTGAAATTAACTCTCTCCTCTTCCCCTACTTGAGAAGGCAAACAATTTGACATAGATTTCACATGTGTAGTCATGCAAAACATTTCCATATTAGCCATGTTGCAAAAGAAAACACATAATAAAATATAATCCAAGAATAATAAGGAAATTTTTTTAAAAGTATGCTTCAATCTGGATTCATAAGCTATCAATTCTTTCTCTGGAGGTGGAAAGCATTTTCATCATAAGTCCTTTGGGAATTACTTTAGATGACTGTATTGCTGAGAATAGCTAAATAGCTTAATAGTTGATCAACATACAATATTGCTATCACTTTGCATAATGTTCTCTTGGTTCTGCTCATTTCACTTTGCATCAGTTCATGTAAGTCTTTCCAGGTTTTTCTGAAAGCATTCTGTTCATAAATTTCTTATAGCACAATAATATTCCAACATAATCATATACTATAACTTGTTCAGACATTCCCCAATTGATGGACATCGTTTTAATTTCCAATTCTTTGCTACCACAAAAGGAGCTGCTAGAAATATTTTTGTACATATAAGTTCTTTTCCTTTTTTTTTAGGGTATGCACAGTTTTATAGCCCTTTGGCCATAGTTCCAAGTTGTTCTTCAGAATGGTTGGATTAGCTCACAAATCCTCCATCGTTTCACTATTGTGCATAGTGTCCCTATTTTTCAGCAGGTCCTCCAACATTTGTCATTTTTCTTTTCTGTCATATCAGCCAATCTGATAGGGATCAGGTGGTACCTCAGAGTTGTTTTAATTTGGATTTTTCTAATCAATAGTGATTTAGAGCATTTTTCATATGATTATAGCTAGCTTTTATTTCATCTTCTGAAAACTGCCCATTCATATCTTTTGACCATTTATCAATTGGGGAATGAATTGTATTCTTACCCAGTTTCCTGTTTCCCTTCTAATCTTGGCCACTTTGGTTTCGTTCATGCAAAATCTTTTTAATTTGGTGTAATCAAAACTATCCATTTCACATCTTATAATGCTCTCTCTATTCTCCTTTCTCCATAGACTTGAGAGGTAAAATATTACATGCTCCACTAATTTGCATATGATATCATCCTTTACATCTACATCATGCACCTATTTTGACCGTATCTTAGTATGCAGTGTGAAATATTGGTCTATGCCTAGTTTTTGCCAAACTGCTTTCCAATTTACCCAGAAATTTTTGTCAAATAGTGTTTTCTTGTTCTGCAATCTTGGCTCTTTGTGTCTGTCAAACTCAAGATTATTTTGATCATTTACTACTGTGTGTTGTGTACCTAATCTATTCCACTGATACACCAGTCTCTTTTTTGCCCAGTCCCAGATTGTTTTGATGATTACTGCCCTGTGATAAAGTTTGAGATCTTTGCTATAGCTATACTTCTAGAACAATATTGAATAACAGTTGTGATAATAGGCATCCTTGTTTTACTCCTGATGTTATTGGAAAGGATTCCAGTTTGTCCCTAACACTGTGCTGATAGTTTTAGTAGACACTACTTATCATTTTAAGGAAAGTTCCATTTATTCCTAAGCTTTCTAATGTATTTTTTTAATAGGAATGAATATTGTATTTTCTCAAAAGCTTCTTCTGTATCTATTGAGATAATCATATGATTTTTTTTTGTTGATTTTGTTATTGATATTGTCAATTTTGCTGATAATTTTTCTAATATTGAACAAGCTCTGCATTCAATGTACAATCTCCATGATATATTGCTGTAATCTTCCTGCTACTATTTCATTTAAAACTTTTTGCATCAATATTCATTAGGTCAATTGGTTTACAGTTATCTTTCTCTGTTTTTGCTCTTCCTGATTTAGGTATCAGGACCATATTTGTGCTGTAAAAGGAATTTGGTATGACTCCTTTGCCTATTTTCCCAAATAGTTAATATGGTATTGGAATTAATTATTCTTTTAATGTTTGGTAGAATTTACTTATGAATCCATCTGGTCCTGGGGATTTTTTTTTCTTAGGGAGCTCATTTATGGCTTGTTCAATTTTTTTTTTAAAGTTTGGATTATTTAAGTATTCTATTTCCTCTTCTGTTTTTCTAAGCAATTTATATTTTTATAAATATTCATCTATTTCATTTAGATTGTCAGATTTATTGGCATACAATTAGGCAAAATAGCTCCTAATAATTGCTTTAGTTTCATCTTCATTGGTAGAGAATTCACCCTTTTCATTTTTTTTTGATTTGCCATTTTATTTATTTTTTTTTAAATGCAATTTATTTATTTAACATATTTGGTTTTCAGCATTGATTTTCACAACATTTTGAATTACAAATTTTCTCCCCATTTCTACCCTCCCCCCCACTCCAAGATGGCTTATATTCTGGTTGCCCTGTTCCCCAGTCAGCCCTCCCCTCTATCACCCCCCTCCCCCCTCATCCCCTTTTCCCTTCCTTTCTTGTAGGGCAAGATAAATTTCTACGCCCCATTGCCTGTGTATCTTATTTTTTAGTTGCATGACAAAAACATTTTTTGTTTTTGAACATCTGATTTTAAAACTTTGAGTTCCAAATTCTCTCCCTCTTCCCTTCTCACCCACCCTCCCTAAGAAGTCGAGCAATTCAACCTAGGCCACACATGCTATATTATGTATAACCCTTCCACAATACTCATGTTGTGAAAGGCTAACTACATTTTGCTCCTTCCCAACCCATCCCGCTTTATTGAATTTTCTCCCTTGACCCTGTCCCCTTTCCAAAGTGTTTGTTTTAATTACCTCCACCCCCATCTGCCCTCCCCTCCATCATCCCCCCGCCTTTTATTTTTTTTTTTTATCTTCCTCCCTCTTCTTTCCTGTGGGGTAAGATACCCAACTGAGTATGTATGGTATTCCCCCTCAGGCCAAATCTGATGAGCGCAAGGTTCACTCATTCCCCCCTCACCTGCCCTCTCCCCTCCTCCCATAGAACTGCTTCCTCTTGCCACCTTTATGCGAGATAATCCACCCCATTCTATCTCTCCCTATCTCCCTCTCTCAGTATGTTACTCTCTCATCCCTTAATTTCATTTTATTTCTTTTAAATATCTTCCCTTCATCTTCAACTCACCCTGTGTCTGCTCTCTCTCTTTTACATATATATATATCTATATATATATAAACACATATATATATATACACATACATACACATACATACATATACACATAGATATATACATACATACACATTCACTTATATATATACATAACATAAACATATACATATATATGCATATTCCCTTCAACTACCCTAATACTGAGGTCTCATGAATCATACTCATCATCTTTCCATGTAGGAATGTAAACAAAACAGTTCAACTTTAGTAAGTCCCTTGCAATTTCCGTTTCTTGATTACCTTTTCATGCTTCTCTTGATTCTTGTGTTTGAAAGTCAAATTTTCTATTCAGTTCTGGTCTTTTCATTGAGAAAGGTTGAAAGTCCTCTATTTTATTAAAAGTCCATATTTTGCCTTGGAACATGATACTCAGTTTTGCTGGGTAGGTGATTCTAGGTTTTAATCCTAGCTCCATTGACCTTCGGAATATCGCATTCCAAGCCCTTCGATCTCTTAATGTAGAAGCTGCCAGATCTTGGGTTATTCTGATTGGGTTTCCACAATACTGAAATTGTTTCTTTCTGGCTGCTTGCAATATTTTCTCCTTGATCTGGGAGCTCTGGAATTTGGCAACAATATTCCTAGGAGATTTCTTTTGGGGATCTATTTGAGGAGGCGATCGATGGATTCTTTCAATTTCTATTTTGCCCTGTGGCTCTAGAATATCAGGGCAGTTCTCCTTGATAATTTCTTGAAAGATGGTATCTAGGCTCTTTTTTTGATCATGGCTTTCAGGTAGTCCAATAATTTTTAAATTATCTCTCCTGGATCTATTTTCCAGGTCAGTAGTTTTTCCAAGGAGATATTTCACACTGTCTTCCATTTTTTCATTCCTTTGGTTCTGTTTTATAATATCCTGATTCCTCATAAAGTCACTAGCTTCCACTTGCTCCAATCTAATTTTTAAAGTAGTATTTTCTTCAGTGGTCTTTTGGACCTCCTTTTCCATTTGGCTAATTCTGCCTTTCAAGGCATTCTTCTCCTCATTGGCTTTTTGGAGCTCTTTTGCCATTTGAGTTAGTCTGTTTTTTAAAGTGTTGTTTTCTTCAGTGTATTTTTCAGTATTTTTTTGGGTCTCCTTTAGCAAGTCACTGACTTGTTTTTCATGGTTTTCTTGCATCCTTCTCATTTCTCTTCCCAATTTTTCCTCTACTTCTCTAACTTGCTTTTCCAAATCCTTTTTGAGGTCTTCTATGGCCTGGGACCAGTTCATGTTTTTCTTGGAGGCTTTTGTTGTAGGCTCTATGACTTTGTTGTCTTCTTTAGGCTGTATGTTTTGGTCTTCTTTGTCACCAAAGAAAGAATCCAAAGTCTGAGACTGAATCTGGGCGCGTTTTCGCTGCCTGGCCATATTCCCAACCAACTAACTTGACCCTTGAGTTTTTCAGTGGGGTATGACTGCTTGTAGACTAACGAGTTCTATGTTCCATGTTTGGGGGGGAGGTGCCAGCTCTGTCAGACCCGCACTACTCCTTCCCCAAGAACCCCCAGCCCGGACTGGGCTTAGATCTTCAGCAGGCTGTTGCACTCCTGCTCTGATCTGCCACTTAATTCCTCCCACCAGGTGGGCCTGGAGCCGGAAGTAACAACAGGTGTAGCTGCCACACCTCCGCTGCCCCCAGGGCTGGAAGCCGAACGCGAACTCCTTCCACTCCCACAGCTTTTCCCACTAACCTTCTCCGCAGTCTTTGGTGTTTGTGGGTCGAGGGGTCTGGTAACTGCCGCAGTTCACATATTCAGGGCGCTAGGGGCCCCATCCGCCCAACTCCAAGTTTGGTTGTTCCACGCCGCTCAGGCTGGGCTCTGCTCCACTCCGTTCCCAGCTCCCAGCTCCCAGCTCCGTGTGGAATAGACCTCACCCAGAGACCATCCAGGCTGTCCTGGGCTGGAGCCCTGCTTCCCTCTGCTGTTCTGTGGGTTCTGCCGTTCTAGAATTGGTTCAGAGCCATTTTTAATAGGTTACTCAGTAACGGAGCTCACTCTAGTCCCTGCTTACCAGCTGCCATCTTGGCTCCGCCCCTTGGATTCTGACTTTTAATCCATTTTGTTGTCTACTTCTGTTTTATGGGTAAGTTCATCCCAGTTACATTCATAGTTGTGATTATTAGCTGTGTATTTCCCTCCATCTTATTTTTTCCTATGTATCCATCTTTCTCTCTTTTTTTTTATCCTGTTCCTCCTTAAAAGTCTGTTTTGCTTCTGACCATTGCCTCCCTTAATCCACCCTCCCTTCTATCAGACTCCTCCCTTCTCTAATCCCCTTCCCTTCCTACTTTCCTGTAGGGTTTTTCCACACCCAAGTCCAAACTCTTAATGTTAGAAATGAGGTGATTGAACCCTATTTTTTTCACTTCACCACATTTTCCATGCCCATAGTATGATAATTCTTGGTTATTTCACTGAAGCCCCAACTCAGAAAATTAGGGAGAATCTTACCACTGAGCAGACCATTGTACCAAAACCACTTCCTCACTTGTAAGCACATGGGTCACAATTGTTTCAGAATTCAAGAAAAAGAGTTACAAAAACATTTTGAAGTAGGCAGTTTACTGTACTCTAATGTCTTGTATTTTTTTTTACTGCAATTTCCTTAGGGCACTGACAATCCTTCTTTGGCACTTTAAAAAAAACCAGTGCTTAACTCTAGTAAAAAGGTGCCATTACTTTCTGTCTGTGTCTGTCTTTATATATACATTATACATGTATGCACACACAAATATATCACATAAAATATTCCTTTTGGGGTGGATTATTTACAGCTCTATTTATAGCTTGAATGTGTTTACATACCCAGAGACTCATCTAGGTGTCTCCTTACAAAGTCACTTATTGTTACCTACCGTAAACCCACCTTTGGAGGTCTATTTCTGTTTTGGCATAGAAGAATACCAGACTGACTTCAGTCACTGCTCCACAAAAGACACTGTCCTAGCTACTTAGGATAGAAAGATGGAAAAAAAATTATGCAATTTCTGAACTCAAGGAGCTTGCAATCTAATAGGCAAGGTATGTATGACTTGTACCCAGATAAGTACACTGCATGGTAAATTGTGATAAAGGCAAAGAAGAAAATAAGTCACAACACTTAAAAAAAATTGAAGAGGAAGAGGTCACTTTTAACTGGAGGGTTCTAGGAAAGTTTCATTGAGAAATTTATTCCTGAATTGGGTCTCAAAGGGAAAGAAGAATTTTAGTAGGCTGAGATGAAGAGGGGAGCACATTCCAGTATGAGTGCATGACTGATAAAAACTAATCTGTCAGCCCAACAAGCATTTATTTACAACTTATTAAGTGCTAGCATTTTGCTAAGAGCTGGGAATGCAAATACAAACAGAAAGAAAAATAACTATTGCCCTCAAAGAATTTACATTCTAATGGTGGATGACAACATATAAAAAGAAGCTGAAAAGCTATGGAATGGCAAGGTACACTATACAGAGGAGTTGTAGAGAAAGTCCTGTGGACATGAATTAGCAGTGCAACTGGGAGAGGAAATGTGAAAATGTAGAGTGTCACCAGTAATAAAGTACTTTATATGCTCTGCCTCATTTGGTTCTTATAACAACTGTGCGAGTCCTTAACACATGCAATCATTCCAATTTTATAGATGAAGGAAATGAGTTTTAGAAAGGGGGAAGCTAGGTGGCACAGTGAGTACAGTACCGGTCCTGGAGTCAGGAGGACCTGAGTTCAAATCTAGCCTCAGACACTTGACACATTTACTAGCTGTGTGACCTTGGGTAAGTCACTTACCCCAATTGCCCTGCCTTCCTTCTGCAAAAAAGAAAGGTTAAGGAGTTTGGCCATGTTCATGCAGTTGGTTAGTGGTTAGAAGTAGGATTGAAACCCAGATCTGTCTTGGAAAAAATACTCCCAATTCAGAACTCTTTTTATTATACCATTATGCCTCTCTTTGGAGGAAAAAATGAACTAATTATCCATTTTGGTGTGTGAAGGGAAGTACTGTGAAATAATGCTAAGAAAGTAAGTTGGAGCCAATCATGGAAAACTTTTGCTGCCATGCTAAAGATGTCCCATTTTATCCTAAAGACAATAGGGGAACTACTGACGGCTTTTAAGGAGAGGCATAGTTGGTTCATGAGAGAGACTCTTTTGGTAGCTGTGTTAAAGGACTGGAAAAGAAATTAATACTAGGAAGGGAGATGGAATGATCATTTCAAGAGTCATAAGGGCCTGAACTAGGGTGGTTATAGAGTAAGGAGAGAGAAAGGGCATAGATTCAAAAAAGTACTGTGGAGAAAGAATCAACAAAGCTTAGAAAGTTGATGAAGGTGGGGGTTGAGTAAAAGAAGAGATAATGAAAATGCTGAGGTTTCAGGATTACTTATGAGAGTTTTATCAACTGAGAAGCTAGAAAAGGGGACAAGTTTGAGAGCAAATTTGATGAGTTTAAATTGGAACATACTGAGTTTGAATATTTATTGGGACATTCAGATTATAGGCATCAAAGCAATAGAAATGCAACTCAAGTTCATGGGAAAGATTGGGGATAGATGTGTGGATTTTGGGGTAATCTGCATAAAAATGAAAATTGAAGGCATGGGAGTGTTTGGGGCCAAGAGAGAGTATAGAAAAAAAAGAAAAGAAATGCCTAGGTGGTACAGTGGAGAAAAGTTCTGGGCTTGGAGTCAGGAAAACCTGAGGTCAGATGTTGTCTCAGACACTTTATAGCTGTATGACTCAGGGCAAATAATTTCAACTCTTTCAAACTCAGTTTCCTCATCTAAAAAATTAGGGGGTTGGATTTCATGGCCTCTAAGTTTCCTTCCTTGGCTCTAAATCTAGGATCCTATGAAAGTCTTGGGTGACCCTCCTATCTGACAAAGGGAAATAGAAATCCATGAAGGAAACAATGAGAATCATGTATGTATGACTATACAGGTATGAAGAGGACCAGGAAAAGAGTAGTGAGTATCATAGAAGCAAATGCTGATCAAGTTTGAGAAAAGTTACTAGATTTGGCAAATAGAAAACCACGGGCAACTTTAGAAGAAAGTATTTTCAGCAGAGTGATAGGCTTAGAAGCTAGATCTCAGAGGACTGAGGAGACAGTGGCTGGTGAGGAGGCAGAGACAGTGAGCATAGACTACTTTTTTAAGAGTTAAGCTGTGAAGGGGAAATATAGAACAATACTTTTAATGGATGGCAGGATCGAAATAATACTATTTAGAACAGGGTGTCAGTGTCTCAGATACTGGATGAAAATCTGAAAACAAGGTACCATTTCATAACTGCATAACCAAAAGGATACTTAGCTCAGAGTATGTATGTGGGAGAAAGTTCCATAAGAGGATTCTACATAGGGAAGGAGTCTATAGTTGGAACAGTGTAGTGGCAAGAGTTGGTGTTAGAGGATGTAGGTTCAAATTCTACCTCTGATGCTACATGTGTGACCTTGGGCAAGTCAAACTCCTCAGTTCTTTTAATCCATAAAATGAGATGATTAGACTAGATAGCCTCTGAGGTTCCTTCTAGCTCTAGATTTATAATATATTCTAATTATATTAATAATAATTTGATCCTAAGATCCAAGTGATTAGCTCAGCACAAATATTTGCTGGTCCAGATTCCATTTCTATACTAAAACTATTTATTTAGTTTAATGCTATGGGTCACTTCCCTAGCCATAGCTTCCTAGACTGTCTTCTTGAATTTCCATGGCTGAAAAGCCCATCCCCTGTTGCACAACCAGAGGTATGCTTGAATTGGAGGTAGCTTGAATTGGTTCCCTGAGAGCCAATTGTTAAATTTTCATTGTGAACATTTACATCCTAGAAATTGGCAAAAGCTGCAAATCAAGTTTTGATTTATTCTTTTGTTGTCTAGATTTAAGAAAGTCATAGAAAAATGTTAATGATGTAGATTAAATTTGTGTGACTTGCATAAATCCCCCCCACTAGCCAGTTGTTAATCATTTACCAGCATATCCCTGTGCCCAACCCCACTGAGGATAAACCTCTTTGAACTTACCTAGTTTGGTCCTTAGCTAAGAGATAAACACTCTAAACATTTGATTCTCAAAGTCTTTCCAGCTTAAGAAGACATGCCAGACCTCCTTCTTGATTGGCAAAGTATTCAAGAACTTAGTCATTTCCAGTTGTGAAGGACTTGGGATATCAACCTCCAGAGAAAGAATCGATAGAGTCTGAATGTATATTGAAGAATACTATTTTTCGTATTCTACATGTAAAATTTTTTTGGGGGGGTTTTTGTTTTCTTTCACAACATGACTAATATGGAAATGTTTTGTGTGATTGCACATGTATAACCTATATCAAATTGCTTACCCTCTCAGGAAGCGGGGAAGGGAGAGGAGGAAGTTTGGGGGAAGGGAGAGAATTTGAAAGTCAAAATTAAAAAAAGAATGTTAAAAATTGTTTTACATGTAATTGGGAAAAAATTAAAAATATATGTAAAAAGAAATCACTCTAAACAAAAGAATTCAGTTATATCCAAACCAAAATTAGGCAGTAGTGTAGGATGCTAGCGGAATGTTGAAACCACACCCTGGATAAAAGCCTGGTCATTGTCCATTCTAGATCATCATGTGCTTAGCTATAGTGAGTGATCTTCTAGAAAAAGAAAAAGGGAAAGAATGGCTTCCCCCACCCATCCTTATTTGTCTCCATACAGTATTACTTCATTTTTGGTATTGTTCCAGAGAATACATGTGATTCTTAACCCACAAATCTCTAAAGATTTCTACTCCTTTTAAATATTCAGGAGAGAGCTTCTGGCAGTGAGGAGATGGAAACCAAAAAAAGAGGGAACCAAAAGGAAGAAAAGGCAGTCAGGTATGTTACATTAATTGGCAAACCGACAAACAGGTTAAAACTTTCAGCTGACTAATTCTTTGGCAGAATCTCATTGGTTAAAACTAGCCTATCATTTCAAAAACTAACACTCCAGTCACAATTTCCTCCTAACCTCAATTACCCCTGTAATAACTTATGTTTTTCATTTTCTGCTCATATTTAAAAGTTATTTGGAGAAAATGTCCTTTTTATTTCAGTGAAAGGAAAAGCCCACCCCATTTTATATGGTGTGATGATACTAGTCCAAACGCAATCAGTTTCTGGAAATGGCAAGTGAGACACTTGTTGCCATGGTGATTGTTAATAGTTCTGACTCAGATGTAGTGTTGCTATGGTAACTACATCTGAAGCCCTTGGGACTTGATGTTGGCTTTTTTTTCCAGCAGAAAAAAGCTCCAAAGAATCATTTTTACTAGTTCCTTGTTGCACTGCAATGACGAAGCTTTTAAGGCTGTTTCATTATTTGCTAGATGAAAGATGGTCCTGTTCCTGTACTGATGATATGTTGCTCTGCAGGATAAATGTACCTTTATGCCTCACAATAGCAAACACATTATCTTCCCATTAATGAATTCTAATTTTTTGATTTTAATGGTACTATTATCACATGCACTCTCCAGGATGTCTTAAAGAATGCTTAATATATTTTAATGTAAAGAAACTAAAAGGCAAAGAGAGGCATGAGCAAAGATCTTGGAAATATAGCCATTATGTGGGCACATACCTATAGTGTCTGGCATATAATGCAAGCTTAGTAAATGTTTGTCGATTGATTGATTGTTTGCAGAATGATCCCAGTTGGGGGGCAGGGTTGGATCTCAAAGTCCCCAGTTGACTAAGCCCTTTAGTTTACCATAACACTGAACCATTGTGGTTGTTTTTCCTTTTTAAATTGTGAAAGCATGTCTTCCCTTGTCTTACTGGGGCCTTTCCTAGATTTCTTTCATTGCAAGGTCTTGACCACATTAGCTTTAATCTAGCAGGTTTCACTGGTGTCAAGGAAATTGAGAAGTAGGCCAAATTTGAGTCGAATTCCTCTCTCCCTTCAGGATTTCTTCCTGCTATGTGCCTCATTGCCCCAGACTTGACCTTCTCATATTACTACCCATCTGAGTTTATGGCTATTAGGCTTCACTTCCACTGCCCCCTATCCTTCATCAGATCCCCTTTTTATGCTCTTCAAGGTACCAAGAGGTAATGTTACAACCTGCTCTAAGCTAATCAAGAAGGCTAGGAACAATAGGGGTACTGCCTTTATGCAGATAATGTCCAACCTAAAGCATTAACTAGACTTTAATCTAGGGCAATATGTAGGCAGGTAGAAAGGAGGCAAGGAAAGAGTCATTGCAAATTGGTAAAGGAGGTACTTAGGGTAGGGAAATGCTTGAGGAACTTTTCACATCACACTACATTGACACTTACGTGTCTACAATGGAACTCATCTTTTCCCCTACATATTTCCCTACTCTTTTCCTAGGCCCTCTCCTTACTCTCTGGCCTTTGTCACCATGGCTCAGATGCCTTCTTGTGACAGATTTCTCAACCCCTGGGAGTCTTCTCATCTTCCCTTTTCTCCCTATTCTTTAGGTCCCTTTTGGTGCAATCTTCCCTCATTAAAATGTAAACTCCTTGAGGGAAGGGACTATATGTTTATCTCTTTTTGTTTTTCCCATGTTTAGCAGTGCTTGGCACACAGTACTACTGTTTACATTTACTAATGAGTTCCACTGTAGACATATGTCTGCCAATGTAGTGTGATGTAAAAAGTTTAATCTCTAGATTAACTTGATTTTTTCTGTTGAGGGTCCCATCATCCTCCCAGTCACTCAGATTATAAACTTGGAGCCATCCTTGACTCTTCTTTCCCTGTCCTACTCCCCTATAGCAATCTAAATTAACAAACATGTAATAATTTACTCACATACATTCTCAAAGTGCTCAATAACACCCCCTATGGAGCTCTGGAATGATCCAGGAGGGTGATAGTAGTCTCAGGTACAATTGAGGGGCAGTGAAATAAAAATAAGGGGATGATGGAAGCATAAAGAAAGAAGAGAAAAGAAGAAAATGTACATGTTTCATCTGTTGTGTAACAGAGTTAAAGTCATAGTGATTACATTATTTTCCAAATAAACACACAAAATTCAAGTTAACCAATCAGTGGTCAAGTCTGCCAACAGGTCTTAACAAGCAAGTGTTGGCAGGCAAGCCCATTGCACGTTGTTGGGAAGTCTAGCATGCATCAACAGAAATATGTGCATGTAATGACTTGTTTACAATATGATACTATATGGTTATATGATGCAATATTGTGTCATCAAAATTTCAATGTAGGAAAAAACTCACAAATTTACAATAAATTATTAAATTTAAGATATGTCATTTAAAAATATTTTTTGAAATAACACAAATTAAAAAAATGTTAAAGGGTTAAAGAAAGTAGATTTCTAGGGGGGTGCTGAATAATTTTTTTAAAAGAGGGCAGTAGGCCAAATAGTTTGGGAACCTCTGATTCCCTCTCTTACTCCCTTATAGCAACCTAAATTAACAAGCATATATTAATCACTTACTGTATTCCAGGCACTGTTTTAGGTGCTAGGAATACAAAGACAAAAATTAAAAATTCTGCACCTCAAGGAGCTCATATTCTGTCAGACTGATATCAGTTTTCCAAATATTATTAATCTTACCACCACAATATCTTTGATATCCATCCCATTCTCTCCCCACACATAACCACAAACCTAACTCAAGTTCTCAGTGAAACTCAGCAGGATGTAATAGTCTCCTAATCAGCATCTCTTTTTCTAGTTTCGCCCCTCCAATCCATCTTCCATACAACTTCAAAAATAATGTTCCTCGGACAAAGGTCTGATCATGTCTCTCTCCTGCTTAAAAAACTTTAGTGGCTCCCTGTTGCCTACCAGGCGGCTGCTAGGTGGTGCAAAGGATCAAGCTCCAGGCATGGAGTGATGAAGACCAGAGTTCAAATCTTTCCTAAGACACTTCCTATCTATGTGACCATGGGTAAGTCATGTATTTGTTTGCCTGTTTCCTCATCTATAAAATGATCTGGGGAAGGAAATGGCAAACCACTCCAGGATCTTTGCCAAGAAAACTCCAAATGAGGTCAGGAAGAGTCAGATATGACTGGAACGACTCAACAACAACATTGCCTACAAGATAAAATACAACCTCTTTATCCTGGCAGTTAAGGCCCCTCACAATCTAGCTTCTGCTTGCCACTTCAGTCTTATTTCATACCACTCCTTTTCACAAACTCTATGTTTCTCTCACTCCTAGCATTCACATATGATTGCCTAGTTTGCGCTCTCTGGTTCAGCTGATGTGTTACCTCCTCCATGAACACTTCCTTGGCCCCCCAATTATTTATGCTCTTCTATTTCTCCATTTGTCTCATGACATATATATACACAAGATATATGTATATACATATATATATGTATATGCTCAGTGTCATCTCACTCCTCCCTCTCACTCGCTCCATGTAACCAGTCCTTTGCCTAATTTTATTTCTACCTAACCGTGCCTATGCTCTATGTCCCCTTGTCTCTGCTCCTACCACCACCACCCTAGTTTAGACCTTCGCTGCCTTACCTGGACTCCTCCAGTAAGCCTTCTAATTGGTATCCTTTCCTTAAATCCTTCTCCAATCTCTACACCGGTGCCAAAGTGATTTTGTGAAAGTACATATTTGACCTTTTCATTCCCTTAATTGATAACCTCCAGTGGTTACTTACTGCCTCTAAGATCAAATATAAAGCCCTCTGTTTGGCATTTAAAGCTCTCTAGTCTAAACCCATCCAACCTTTCCAGCCTAATTACACCGTGGTTCCTTCCACATGCTCTGTGACCTCACCACCAAAATTACCTTCATGCTGTTCCTTGAATACAACATTCTATTCCCCATCTCTGGGCCTCTGAATTGGCAATTCCTCAGGCCCTCTCCACCTCTACTTGGTTCTCCTGGGGCTGGGGACACAGAACATGGATGCAGATAACTGTAATAGCAAACATTGTGTAGCACTTTATGTTTTGCAAAATGCTTTACAAATATCTCATTTTATTATCACAACAACCCTATTGGTCAGTGCTATCGCTATTCTCATTTTAGAGATGAAACTGAGAAAGACAGCAGTGAAGTAGCTTCACCAGGGTAACACAGCTAGCAAGTATCTGAGGCTAGATTTGAACTCTGATTTTCTTGACTCCTAAGTCCAATGTTCTTTTCATTTCACCATTTTGCTGCCTCATAAACAGGTAAAAACAAAGTGCTAACCAAATAATACGGAATGATTTCCAGAGAGAGAGAGTGTTAATTGAGGATCAAGAGAGGCTTCTTGTAAGAGGAGGAAGCAAAGTTCTCCAAGTAGTGGAGGAGGAGGAGAGAGTTCATTCCAGACATGGAAGATCTGAGTATATACTAATTAGCTAGCAAGCCAGTTTGACTCAAATGGAGAGAGTGGTGATAATATGAAATAAAACTGGAAAGGTAGATGAGAGCCAGATGAGAGTCAGAGAACCTTAAATGACAGGTTGAGAATGTTCTATTTTATCCTAAAGGCAATAGGAGATGATTGGAGACTTTTTACATGTGGAGATGACTTAGAGTTATTATGTTGTCAGTTTTGTAGAGGACTAATTAGAGAAGGGAGAGACTAGAAGCAGATGTAGCAATTATAATCCAGGATAGAGCTGACGAGGGCTTTATTTAGTGGTAGCTATATGAGTGCAGAGATGTGAGAGACAACTGGAAGGTTGAAGGGGCAAGACTGGCCAACTCACTGGATGTGGAAGTTGAAGGAGGAAGAAAAGTCAGAGAGGATGCCAGCTTGTGACCATGGGAGACTGGAGGAATGAGGATGACTTAAAAAAATAAGGAAATTTAGAGGAATAATAAATTTTGAGGGAAATATAATGAATTATATTTTTCATATGCTGAGTTGGAGATACCCATGTGACATCCAGATGGAGATACCAGCAAGCAGTTGGTGATATGAGACTGAAATCCAGGAGAGAAATTAAGGCACATACACATACACATGTGTTTTTGAGATTCATTTGCATAATACTCCTGGAAATAGTAGGCACTTAATAAATGCTTATTGACTGACTGGAAATAAGAAATGTATGTGTGTGTTGGAGAAGGAAAGGGAAGGCAAAGCTTGGAGGAGAGGAAAACACTTCTGGGTTAGAGAAAGACAAAAAAGAGGAAAGATCAGGACTAAGTGAAGAACAAAATGCTAATGAGGAATGGAACAAAAGCAGCAGGATGCTCAAATGTATGGTTTAATATAGGATTGGGCAGCTAAGTAGCACAGTAGATAGAGTGCCAGGCCTGGAAGTCAGGAAGATGAGCTCAAATGTGGCCTTAGACACTAGCTGTGTGACCCTGGGCAAGTCACTTAACTGTTTGCCTCAGTTCCCATCTGTAAGATGAGCTGGAGAAAGAAATGGTAAATCACTCTAGTACCTTTGCCAAGAAGTCACAAAGAATTGTATGTGACTGAAATGACTGAACAAATATATGTATATGTATATATATATATATATACACATACACACATATATTACACACACATCTCTGTGTGTATGTATATATATGTGTGTGTGTGTGTGTATGTATACTGGTCATATTAGCTTTCAAGGGAAAGCATTTGTCTTTCTTAACATGGATATACTTTCCATTGCCTAATAGATTTTGTTTTACATTTGATTGTGTCACAGCAACCACACTGGCATACCCAAGATGGCTGCTAGCACAGGTTCTTAGATCTGCTGTAGTAGGAAAGATACTTCTTAAGGGGTTAAAAATGTTACTTTAATTAAATATACATATCATTCACTTAGTTCAGGGGAGAGGTCAGGAGAAGAGAAAATTGCAAACAGAGAAAATAGCACAGATCAACAGATAGGGCTTCAAACTGTCTGAGAAATTAGCACAGATCAACAGACAGATGCAACTGTCTGACCAAAGCAATACATACATAGTTACCAGAGAGAGAAGCACCAACATCTGGGTTTTCAAAGCTGGGGAGCTCCTTAATGGCTACCCAGAGTCTCATCTGGCAAAATCACATGAACATTCGTCCAATGAGTGAGCCCCAAAGCAAAACCTCACCTCAGAGTGGATATATATATATATATATATATATATATATATATATATATATATATATATATATATATATACACACACACACACACACACACACACACACACACACACACTTCTCAGAGCCAGAGGGCATCACAACCCTCCTGACCCAGTGCCTAATTAGAAATTGGCAAAAGATATGAGCCTTTCTACAAACAAGCCTCCCCTAAACAAGCTTCCCTTAATGGGCTCCATATGAGGCCTATTAATGGGTGGGGAAGATCTTCTCATTCCATTAACATTATAGATGGTAACTAAAACATTCTTGAAAAGAGGTGGATGGCTAGGAGAGTTCCTGGAATGAATGGGAAAATGAGTTGAAAGTTTAGGAATTAAATCTCTAACTTTTAAATTATCTTTGTAAAGAGTCAATGCTATAGCTAGGAACATAGGATTTGAGCTAGAAAGGACTTTAGAGATCATTCAGTCCAACCCCTTAATTTTGCAGATGAGGAAACTGAGTCTTAGAGAGGCTAAGTTTCCCCTTGCATGTCATGTAGTAAGTGACAGAACTAGGACTTGAACCCAGGTCCTCTGATTCCAAATCCAATTTTTAGGCAAAGGGTCAATAAGATTTGCTGTGGCCAAATTGGCCACCCTCTTTTCATTTCCTAAAATACAGTTTTCTTAGTTTTTTAAGATTCATATACTTTTAATTGATTAGTTTTATTAGACATTTTCAATTTGAAGAATTTTTTGTCCCTATCTTAATTAAGCCTAATTTCTTTGTATTTTTTTTCATTCAATGAACATTTATTGAACATTTACTGTATGCCATGTATTGTGTTATTTTCTCAGGAGCCATAAAAAGAAATAAAACATGGTCCCTATTTCCAAACATGTTATACTCTAGTAACTCTAGGGCTTAGCACAGTGGCTGGGACGTAAACACTTTATCAAAGTTCCTTGACTTGACTCCAAGGCACCCTTATCTACTATTCTACCATACTAACTTTTCTTTGATTTTCAATTTGTCAAAAATATGATATAATAGAAAGAGAGTTAGTTAGGAGTTAGAAGATCTGAATTCTAATCCTAGCTCAGCCATACCTATGTGAACTTGTGACTTATACCTATGTGACATGTCAGCTATCTGACCTTGGGAAGGCTATTTAATCTCTCTGGTCCCCAGTTTCCTCATATGTAAAATAAAGGTTTGGACCAGATGATCTCTCAATTCCTTTCCAACTTTAAAATTTTGTGATTCTGTGATAAAACTACAGACACCTTGGCTAACTCCCCTACAGATAAGATTTAATGAATTCCATGTTTCACTTTCGAAAAGCCTGCACAATATCTCTGGAGAAAAAGGGAGTGACTTATGTATATGTATTACCCATACAGACCCACTGAGTGGAACTGAAGTATCTTTCCAAATGGACATAATAAATGCCATCTTTCCCCTCCCACCCTAGAGAATTAGAATTCAGGATGATGAGACCTTTATTACTTAGAGCATGTTATCCAGGATGCAAAAACCAGGGTGTTGGATTAAACTTGGCTTTTTATGCTTATCACATGTTCCACCTTGTCTGAACTGTTCTCTGCCAGGAATAAAATTCTGAACTTTACGGGCAGTTGTATACCTCTTGCAAACACAACACACAAAACAAACATATCTGGTTTCACCTCTGTTCCATTGAATTGAAACTGTTTGGCAGTGACTGACTGGATTACTGGTTCCCTATTGTGCCACCATCTAGCGCTGCCTTAATTTTGTGACCTCCTCATAATGAATCACATGTTAAAGCCAATTGTCTTATGTGTTATAGAAGACTTAGAGAAGAATTGAATTAATGTCTTCTAATATTTGAAGTTGGTTACATTGGAGAGGGATTAGATTTATTTGACTTGGCTCCAGACTTGGTAGGAATGAAAATAATGTGTTCACATTGCTCGCAGGCAGATTTTGGCTCAAGTTTTGGCCTTTTCTGATCTAGATGTCTCTAGCATTGGGAAGACCTGAGTTCAATTCCAGCCTCAGATACTTCTGAGTTATGTGACCCTAAGCATCTTTTGGCCTCAGTTTCTTCAACTTTAAGATGGGGTTAACATACTTCCCAGGTTAGTTGTTCGTATAAAATGACATGATTTATGTCAAGTGCTTAGCACGGTGCCTAAACATAAAAAGGTCTTAATAAATGCATGTTACCTTCCCTTCTCCCTCAACTACTAGTGCCTGTTCCCAATTTACCTTATATTTCTTTGTGTGTATTTTGCATATACTTCATATTTGTATCTGCATCAGTATCAATATATCTATTTCTATTTCAACATTTATTTCTATCTCTGTCCCTCATTTCTTTCTCTGTCTCTTTCTGTCTCTCTGTCTGTCTCTCTCTGTCTCTGTCTCTCTCTGTCTCTCTTTCTCTCTCACTCTGTCTCTGTCTGTCTATCTCTGTCTTCCTCCACTGACTGCCCCTCTGTTGTCTCCCTCAAGAGAAGGTAAGCTCCTTGAGGGCATTGACTTTCTATTTTGTCTTTGCATTTACAATAACTAGCACAGTGCTTGGCACAGAGAAAGATCTTACTAAAATTCTCGCAGCTTAATATAGAAAGAACTTCCTAACATTTACAATAGTTCAGTGTTACACAAAGGAATGAGCTTCCTTGAGGTATAGGGAATTCTCTGACACTGTAGAAGCTGAAGCAGCAGTTGGAGCACCACTTCTTTGGATGTTGCAGAGAGATTTGTATTTTAGGTGGGGGTGGAATTGAATGCCTTCTAAGGGCCCTTCCAATTCTGAGATTCTAGGACTCCACTTTGGAGGATTACACGTCTTTACAAAGTGGACAACCCAATTATATAGAATGGACACAGACCGGCTTTGGGGATGGTTCTTTACTGGTTTTTCAGCTCTTAGAGTCCAATCCTTTCTTGGTCCAGGGTTCTTGCCCATCACACTTACAAATATATTCTCTCTCATCCCTAAGCTTCTTCAAACTATTTTTTCTTTATAACTCTTCTCGTCTCTCAGCTCTCTGCCCCCTTTCCTCAGCCCTTGATAATCAGGTGGATAGGATGATGATGGCAATTGACTTTTAAAGCTGTATCAGTTGTAAGAGACAGAGCAGAGTAGAAATAGGATTGAGAGATATTCAAGAATAGAGACTCTTTTGGGGACTTTTCTTTGAATTTCCAGTGCTTAGCACAGTGCCTGGCACATAGTAGGTTCTAAATAAATGCTTATCAATTTGACTTGACTGTTGCTTGAGGTGGATGAGACAACAATAAAGGAGGTGCGCAAGAAGACAGAAATATTCAATTTATTTCTTGTTTGTTTTCTGTACCTATGGAAACAATCTTTGACCTGAGAAGCCTAGAACAGAAGTTGTTAACAGGGAATTGAAACCCAAGATAAGTGAGGAGTTAGTAAGTTAGCACTTTTTATTCAGTTATTTTTTCAGTCATGTCTGATTCGTCATGACCCTATTTGGGGTTTTCCTTGACAAAGATACTGGCATGGTTTGCCAGTTCCTTCTCTAGCTCTTTTTACATGAGGGACTGAGACAAACAGGGTTAAGTGACTTGCGCCAGGTCACAGAGCTAGTGAGTGTCTGAAGGCTAGATTTGAACTCAGGAAGGTGAGTCTTCCTGCCTTCAGGCCTGGCACTCTATTCACTGTGCCACCTGGCTGCCCTATAAGAGAACAACCACCTGCCTTCAAAGAATTCAAACCATGTAGCTCAGAAGAATCATAATTAGTGTGGGACAAAGAGTTTTTCCTACATCTTACTTTGTGGTCCTTTGGAGACACAGAGTGCAACTTATACCAATTTACCCAAGTGTCTGTATTCAACCAAAGGAACAAGGAACTTAGTGACCAGTAAGGGGCCAGTTTTCAGATAAGACATATGAGTTGCTGGAAATGTATACTTGTGAGAAAATTCCTTGCATCAATCTTTGGATCTGACTGAGTTAGCAAAATATAGATCTTTGGCTAAGTGTTTCTAAGCATCAGGTAGAGGTGGTCTGGCTTCCCAAACACGCAGGGCGAGGTTCAAACAATGCAAACAAAGTTTTCTTACAATTCCCATAACTGAGTAAAGTTTTCTCACAAGACAGAAATTGGACCAGACCCATAATTGAAGAGAAGGGGAACTGAGCTAGATCCAGAACTGAATCACAATATAGAATCAGGGTGGTTCACTAAATTCCCACAATTCCCATGATAGCGGGTTCGGGTTTACAAATATCTCAGCATCCTCCAATATTGGACAAAATGTGACATTTAGTAATTACGCACACAGACACATGCATGCATATATTTCAAGCTTTACATTTGAATTTTAAAAATCAAATTGCAAGCATTGGATGGGGGAGTATTATGAAATAACAGTTCATGGGGAAAATGCCCAGGGGTTTCGGTGGATTACACAAGCTTAACAAGATCCAACATTATGATATCACAGCTAAGAAAAGGGTTAGTGTGAATGTAGTCTAATAAGAACAGAGTATACAAGATAAGGAAGGTGATACATCTGATCTGCTCAGAAATATTTAGAAATACACAATGGAGTGTTGGATTCAGTTCTAAGTGCCATCTTTTAGGAAGGCTATTGACTGGCTGGAGCACATCCAGAAGAAGAACCTCAAGATCTTGTGGGGACAGGAGGCGCCACGGTATTGTCGGAAGGTTCCTGGATTTGGAATCAGAGGATGAAGCTTTAAACTTTGGCTCTGCCCCTTGTGTGTTCTTGGACAGATACTAATAATGGCTATCTTTTATAGAGCACTTTAAGGTTTATAGCAAAACAACCCTGAGAGGTAGGTGCTGTAATTATGCTCATTTTATAGATGAGCAAACTGAGGCTAAGAGAAGTTAAATGACTTGCCCAGGGTCATACTACTTGCAAATATCTGAGGAAGGAAAAAAGGAAGGAAGGAAGGAAGAATTTATTAAGTGCCTACCATGTTATCAGGCACTGTGTTAAGTACTTTATAAATATTATTTCATTTGATACTCACAAAAACCCTGGGAGATAAGCGCTATTATGATCCCCATTTTACAGTTGAGGAAAGTAAAGTTAAGTGACTTGCCCAAGGTCACACAGCCAGTGCGTTTTTGAGTCTGGATTTGAACTCAGGCTTCTCAGATTCCCAGCCCAGTGATCTATCCACTATGCCATGTAGCTGCCTGAAGTCATTTAACTTTTCTGAAACTCAGTTTTCTCATCTATGAAATGGACTAGATGGCTTTTGAAGTTCTTCCCTGCTCTAAACCTATGATCCTATGAAAACTGGTTGCAGGAACTAGGTGTGTTTTGCCTGGAGTGGCCTATGGCTGTCCCTCTTCCCTTCCTTTTCCCTTTGTGAAGCAGCTAGGAGGCACCACAGTGCATAAAGCATTGGCTTGGAGTCAGGAAGACCTGAGTTCACATCTAGCCTCAGATACTCGCAAGCTGTGTGACCCTGGGCAAGTCACTTAACTGCTATTTGTCTCTGTTTCCTCAACTGTAAAATCAGGATCATAATAGCACCTGCCTCAAAGAGTTGTTTTGAGACAATATTTACAAGGTACTTAGCAAAATGCCTGGCACGCAATGGGCACTTAATAAATGCTTGTTTCATTCTTGCTTATGTTTGGTCCACTCTTCTCATGGTTTCATTTTTACTTGGGTGTCCTTAGTGCCTAGCACAGTGCTGGGAGCATAGTTGGCATTTAATAAATGCTTATTTCATTCACTGTAACGTTGGATACCTCAAAATTCGAGGAGTAGTGTGGAGTAATGGAGAGAGCCCTGAACCGTGCGCCACAAAGTCCTGGGTTTAAATCCTTGATACTTGCTGGTTTTATAATCTTACATGAGTCTGTACTTCTATTTCCTCATCCATGAAAAGGAGTTTGGATTCAATGCCCTCTTCCACATTCTTTCAGCTCTCGACCCATGGTGTTATGTTACTAAAGTCCCAAATATTCATGTAATACACACTCCCCTGAGTGCCTGGCTGAACCTTGGATGGGTGCAATCTCTGTTCTTATCTCTGTAGGGAGAGAAAAGTTTGAAGCGTCAAAACTGTTCATTCCCATAGAGCGTGCCTGCCCTATAATAAATCTAGCTCCTGTCTCCTAAATTCCTTAGATTTACTATACCCTATTTGAAAGAAATGTTTTCCTCTCAGCTAAATTGAACTTACCACTGAAGTGCTCTCTTGTAACAGTGTTCTTGAAAAACGTAAAAAAAATACACTAGTTGAGGTTTACCACTGAACCACTGCAATTTCTTATTTCTTTTTGCTTTTTATTATTTTTCATCACTTCTGCATTCATTTTTTGTTTCACTAAAAAAGAACACATGACCATATATATTAAATGCCTTTGGGCACATGTACCCCAATACTTCTAAACATAGTCATGAGGGCCCTTTCGGCTATTCTTTGTTTCTATTTCAAAGTATGTGGATTTCATGAATCTGTCATCGTGGCACATTTCTAGAACGGACTTTCTCTTAACCTCTGTTAACCCAAGGTTTGCATGCTTGCTTCTGCTTATGGCCTCAGTCCTGCCCATATTCTGAAAGTAGTTCTGTCTCTCTCCAGTCAGTGAGCCTGATATTTTGAGTCTCTCACCTGGAACCTTTGTCTAGCTCAGGGATGGGGAACCTGTGGCCTTCAGGCTACATGTGGCCTTCTAGGTTCTTGGGTGCTGCCTTTAGACTGAATCCAAGTTTTAGAGGAGAAATTTTTTTTTATTAAGGGTATTTGTTCTGTGCAGTTTGGATTCAGTCAAAGAGCTGTACTTGAGGACCTAGAGGGCCACGTGTGGCCTCAAAGTTGCACGTTCCCAACCCCTGGCTCTAGATACTGATTTTTGTCCACATCTGCTGTAGTTGATTTCCCTTGAATTCATTCCTTATCTGCTTGCATGAAGAGTACCTGCCTGCTCCTCCCTGACTTAGACTTATTTGACACCCTGCCTTCACCTTCAGCTAGACAGTGCAGTGGATAGAATTCTGGGCCTGGAGTCAGGAAGACCCAAGTTCAAATCTAGCCTCTGACACTAACTTCCTAGCTGTATAACCCTAAGAAAATCACTTTGCCTCAGTTTTCCCAGTTATAAAATGGGGGTAATAACAGTATTACCTCATCGAATTGCTGTGAGGATCAAATGAGATCACTTGGCACAGTGCCCGGCACATAGTAGGTGCTATATAAATGCTTATTCTCTTCCTCTCCCTTCACTTGTGATACTTCCCTGAAACTGCTTTTCCTCACCTAATAATCCTGGATCTGATCCTTTGCCTGCTCTTATCTGGACAGCCTATCTCACTTTCCTGATCTTTCTGGACTTGACTTTTTGCCCCTAAGATTTAAAGTCTCTAACAGCAGCTATTCCACATTCACTTTGGTTCCTGCTTCTTTTGGCCTGCTGTAATTTCACTGCCTGAAAACCTGACCTTCTAGAAACAGGATGATAGGAAGAGAACTGGACTGGGGGACAGAAGACTGACTTCCAATCTGACTTAGCTACTTACTGGCTGTGTGACCTTAAGCAAGTCACTCCCTATCTCTAGACATGTTTCTTCATTGACAAAGTGAGGTAGGGCTAGATTATAGGAGTTCTTCACCTTTTTTTCATCTATCATGGTTCTCTTTGGTTGTCTGGTAAAGCCTATGGACTTTGCTTTAGAATAATGTTTTTAAATGCATAAAATAAATACTGAGGAATACAAAGGAAACTAATCATTCACACATACACACAGATACTCATGTATATGTATATACCAGAGGCTCTTAACCTACAGTCTGTGAACTCATAGCTACATATATATATATATATGTATATACACACACATATATACACACATACATATACACACATATACATGCAATGCATATACGTACACAACACATACACATGTGCATATGTGTGGGCACACACATGCATACACATGTATACATATAGTGTACACATATGTATGTTTGTGTGTATATATAGTATGTGTATATAGGTGTGTATATATAGTATGTATATATATATACATGTATGTATGTGTGTATGTATGTGTGTGTATATATATGTTATATATACACATACACACACATCCATACGCCAAGAGTTTTTAACCTAAAGTCCATGAATTCATATACACACATATATGTATACACACATATTTATTGCATGTGCATGAACTTATAATACATACTTACATATGTGCATAGGTATATATACATGTATGTAAATAGAAATGCACAGTACATATGTGTATGCACATATATGCATGTATATATGCATGTATATGAGTATATGTGTATATGTAAGTTCACAGATTCTAGGTTAGGATCCCCTGGATCACTAAAGCCCCCTCCAATTTAAAAAATCATATGACCTTTTATCATATGTATTGAGGCTTTCAATTCAGGATTTCAAGCAATCCTCATAGAAAGAGTTTAAATAAGAAGTCTCCTTTATATTTCAAAGAAAAATCCCCAGAGATAATCCTTTCTCCTGTATGCTTCTCCCCTCCCCCCACCAAATCTTCCCCACTGAGATTTGTGCCATTTTCACAAGGATTCAACCTTTCCTTGAGGCAGTGTTGAATGAACTGAGAAATAAAACGATTGTCTGAAAAATTCTTTCCTTTTCTTCTGTTCCCTTTCTCCCACTTCCAGACTCAAGGAGCAGCCAAGAGTGTATGATTTGACGGCCAAAGGAAAGAGCTTGAAGTCTTTTTGCATCATAGGTATAATGGATTAATGTTTGGTAGATTCAAACTTTAGCCCTGGGCATAGAACTAAAGCATCAACTGGGTTTAGGGAAACCAAATTCAGTCTTGGGAATATCTCTTAAGATTCTCTCTTTGGCTCCTACCCATAGTTTTTCTTGGAAAGACCAGAATTTGGCTCATATCTATGTGACTACAAAAAAGGAAAAATGTACCGAGCTCCCATCTAAGCACTTAGAATAATGATACAATGCATATTGGATGGATGGGATAAAACATGTGACTGATGGGCTTCATTGTGGCTAACACTCCCAAGTATAGCCAGAACCAGATTAAAATGTAATTGGGAAATATTTACGAAATCAATAAAAATCTAATTTTGTTGTTGTTCAGGGGTTTTTAGTCATGTCTGATTCTTCATTACCTCTCTAGGGTTTTCTTGGCAAAGAAACTGGAGTGATTTGTCATTTCCTTTTCCAGCTCATTTTACAGATAAAAAAACTGAGGCAAACAAGGTTAAGTGACTTGCCCAGGGTCACATAGCTAGTACGTATCTGAGGCAGGATTTAACTCAGGTCTTCCTGACTCTAGGCCCAGTGTTCTATCCACTGTGTTACCTAGCTATCCCCAAAATACAATAAAATATAGATGATGTTAATACCGTTATCCTCCCCACATACATCACTAGTCATCATAAACAATTAAGTGGGAATATTTTTGGAGTTTTGCATAAGCCACAGAAGAAACATGAAGGCTAGCAGATGACTCAGAAAAAGTTTAGAAACTCAGAAAGGCATAAAGTGTATGTATAGTATTGTATAATTTCTACACATTTTATCTTTTAATGCCATAATACCTTAATTCAGATTTCTTCTCTGGTATGAAGGGAGGGACAAAAATATTACATGGATTTTCCAGATCACGGAGGTGCTGCGCTCCTAACCCCCATGATGTGGAAGGGTTGTTTATGGATGGACCCGTATGTTTAGTAGCTTCCATTTCTATTTGAGTTTGACCCTACTGGTCTAGGCAGGTGAACTGGTTGTGAATAGATGAGGCATTCTCAATGCAGTATTAAAGGAGAAAGGGGAGTTCAGACATCATCAAATAACTAATCTTATTAAAGGAATTTCATAGCTCATTAAGGAAACTGAAGAAAGATTCAGGAAGCCGTTACCAATCCATTCCATCCTTTATAGATGATTGCCTCTCTCTTCCTTTGTGTACCTTCTGGTAAAAATGCTCATGAACAGAGAAATAGTCAAAGCGCAAAACAGAGATAGAAAGACAATATGGTGTAGTGGAACAGACACTGCACTGGTAGTTATGAGCCCTGAGTTCAGTTAGTGGCACTTCATGTATGACATAAAGGGGTTAAACTAGATAATATCTGAAGTCTCTTTTAAGGACTAACATTTTTGGATTCCTTGGGGACTCAGATTAACTTCAGACCCCATCTCTGCCTTCTGGCTTCTCTGGCTTCTTTTAGGTCCAGCTAAAACCCCACCTCCTGCAAGAAGCCTTTCCTCTTCTCCCTTTATACTAGAGCCTTACCTCTGTTGCTTATTTCCAACTTATTTTGTTTATAGCTTATTTTTTTAATGAAGACTGTCTCTTGACTGTATTGTGCTGTGTGGTCAGATAAAGATATAGATGATGCTCTTATCAGATCTTCAGATGACGCAAGCTAGGAAGGATAGCTATCATTCCAAAGAGATCTTGACAGATTAAAAAGCAGTGGACTGACTCAAAGGAGATGAAATTCAACAGGGATAAATGTCATCTTATCTGGGGTACTAAAAATCAGCTTCACTAGTGCAGGCAGGAGGAAGCATGGCTAAGCAGCAATTTTTCTTTTTATGTCTCTCTTGAGTTTTGTATTTGAAGATCAAATTTTCCATTGAGTTCTGGCCTTTTCATCAGGAAGGCCTGGAATTCCCTTATTTCGTTGAATGTCCATCTCCTTGCCTGAAAAATTATGCTTAGTTTTGCTGTTGTAGTCCCAGCTCCTTTGCCCTTTGGAATATCATATTCCAATTTCTCCTGTCATTTAATGTAAAATCTGAAAGATCCTGCATGATCCTTACTATAATTCCACGATATTTGAATTGTTTCTTTTTGGCTGCTTGCAGTATTTTCTCCTTGACTTTGTAATTCTGAAATTTGGCTATAATATTTCTTGGTGTTTTCAATTTAGGATCTCTTTGGTGGATTCTTTCAATGACTTTTTTGCCCTCTGGTTCTAGGACCTCTGGGCAGCTGTCTTTGATAATTTCTTTGAAGATACTGTGGATTTCCATTAGACCAATAATTCTTAAATTGTCTCTCCTGGATCTATTTTTCAGGTCAGTTGTTTTTCCAATCAGATATTTCACATATTCTTCTATTTTTTCATTCTTTACATTTTGTTTCACTACTTCTTGATGCCTCATAGAGTCATTAGCTTCTACTTGCTCAATTCTAATTTTTAATGAGTTGCTGTCTTCATTTTGTTTTGAGTCTCCTTTTCCAATTGGTTGATTTTACCTCTCAGGGTGTCATTTTCTCTATTTAGATTCTGAATCTCCATAGTCATTTCGCCAGTCTTATTCTCTAAGGACTTGATTTCATCAGTGGATTTTTTTCCCCATTTTTTCCATTTTTTTCTTTTACCTCCCTAATTTGGTTTTTAAAATCTCCCTTTAGCTCTTCCAGTAATGCTTTTTGGGCTCGAGACCAGTTCTCATTCCCTTTTGAGGTATCAAATATGTGTATAGTGTCATTGCTATCCTCTTCCAAATTGGTATTTTGATCATGCCTGTCTCCGCAAAAAGAATCAATAGTCCTCGGTTTTTTTTTTTGTGTGTGTTTTTCTTCATGTTGGTTAGTTTTTTCCTGGCTTTACAATGAATTTCTGCTTTTGGGGCTCAGGGCTCTCTGTCCCAGGTTTCTTCTTCTGGGGATTGTGAGTCTAGTTACTGGCTTTGTGTATTATAGCCTTCAGTTTCCTGAGGTGTGGGGGAGGGGTCTGGCTTCCCGAAGTCTCCTCTTCCCCTGGGGATGCTCTCCAGCTGTTGCTCTTCAGCAATGGTCTCAGATGTTTGTTGTTGTGCTGTTGTCTGCCACTTCCCCTGGGGGTTCAAGGGCATGTCTGGGCTCCTGGTGTTGACCCCTGCTGGCTCTGCCCCTCTGGGACTCAGGAACTCCCACTGCATCAGCCACTGAAGCCCCACTTCTGTCTCCTCTATTGCAGCATTTTTTCCAGAGGAATTCTCTGGGTTGGGGGTGGGGGGAGGGATTAGAGTCATTTACCTGGCCATTATGTCTCCCAGAAGTTCAAGAAGATGTGTTTCATATCTTTGGGCTGTAAGCCTCAGGAGTTGATGTCTCATGACTGGTTTTGGGTGCCCAGCTTTCTCCTAGTCTATTGTGGTGGTTGGTTTCAGCAGCTGCTTCAGCTTTGGTGCTGTCTGGAGCGGCTCCACATACTGAGCGAGCACTCTCCTAGCCTACAGATTCATCCCGTTGGCCTTTTGGACTCTCCTGGTTTGGAATTTGCCCCACTCAGACTGCTAGTGATTTCTAATGCTCTCAAATTTGCTCAGATTCACTTTTTTATATGTATCTGACAGAACTTGTGAGAGAACTCTGGTAAGATGCTGTTTTCAGTGGCCATCTTGGCTCTGCCCCCTATAGCTTATTTACACACAGTTATTTGCATGCTGTCTCTCCCATTATGCTGTGAGTTCCCTGAAAGCAGGGACAGTTTTTATCTTTCCTTTTATTCTTAGGAGTTAGCATGGGACCTGACACACAAAAGACATTTAAATAAATGCTTGTCGACTTGACTCCAGGGGTACCTGTGGTAATATATACCCCACTTTTCCATTAAATCAGAAACTAAAGTATAGGACAAAAAAATGCCTTAGTTTTTCACATTAACCACCTCACTGGGCAATTGTGACTCTATTAGTCACCAGAGTAACATCAAGTAATTGCTGACATCATCAATACCATGGGCACAAGAGCAGATTATGTAAGGATGATATAAACCTAACTCTGTCCCCAAGGATGTTGTAGACCCCCTAAAGTGGTGCTGTCAGCTGGATATAAAAAGAACTGGTGACTCCATGGGGCATAACCACAAAGCATCCAAAAAATTGTACTAGCTTGTACTTGCATTCCTATCTGGCTTACTCATGATTGGTATATGAATATGTACTTTTTATTTATTTATTTTTAAATCTTGTATTAGTACATTTATGCAGCTTGTTTATAGCAAAGAATAAAGGAATGGGGCTAGGACAAAGGGAGCCACTTCTGATCAGTGCACAGTGTTGCAAGACTGACCACTTTGTAGTTGGACCTCATGTGTGTTGAGGCATATATTTTAATTATGACAAATGGGGCCCAGGTGTTCATATTACCAAAAGTGTATGTTTTCATTAAGTACACATATGTATATACACATGTACATATACATAATAGACAATATATTCACATATACATATATGTATGTGTATATATATGCATGTGTGTGTATATATACACACATATATGCATATATTGATATCAGTAATTATAATTCAGTAATTTATCATAAGCATGAGCTGGGTGTCTCTTCTTTGAATCCACAATGGAAATGTTGTACCTTATTATAGGGCAGTTAGTGCGGTGGGTAGAGTGCTGATCCTAGAGTTAGGAAGACTTATTTTCATCAGTTCAAATTCAACTTCAGATACCTAACTAGCTATGTGACCCTGGGCAAGTCACTTAACCCTGTTTGCTTCAGTTTCCTCATCTGTAAAATGAGCTGGAGAAGGAAATGGCAAACTACTCTAGTATCTTTGCCAAGAAAACCCCAGATGTGATCACAAAGAATTGGATATGACCGAACATATATTATTATAACCTCTGAGATCTTATCGCCTGGAACAGAATTTCCTACAATATTTATTTGTAGCTAAAACATGCATAGGCAAAGTTCCTTTAGATCTAGTCCATAGTAATCAGGTGAATGTGTGTGTATGTGTGTGTGTGATGGCCATGGGCTTTCCCTTTCTTAGGTGGTCCCTTGTTGTCTTTGTACTCTGAGCAATCTGACCTTTTGTGTTCCCTTCTTTGATGGATCTGTGGCTTTCTGACACTTAGCCAGCATTTATAAAACACCTACTGTGTGCTAGGCACCATGCTAACTGCTTTACAAATATTATCTCATTTGAACCTCACAACAACCCTGTGAAGTAGGTGCTATTATTATCCTTTTTTTTTACAGTTGAAGAACCTGATGGTATGCAGTTTACAATACTAATATTGCAATAAACAACTTATACATTTATAACACTAATAAAGTAAATGCTAATTTAATTAGGGTCAGAGTAATTAATTAAGCAATCTTAATAATATCCCTCTGTTGTTAATCCTTTAGCCTTATTATTCTCTTTGTTGTAGAAGTTGTATTGGAGTCAGAACATCTGGGTCTGAATCCCATCCCAACCACTTAGCTGTGTGACCTGGACCAAATCACTTCCTTTTCTGGGACCCTGTTCTTTTCTTTTCGTAAAATGAGAGACTTTAGTTAATTATCTGCTCCCTTATAATTCCAAAATCTCGTGTGCTTATTGTTCAGAATGCGCCCAATGCAAAATCATGAAATGTACAAAGGTTGTCAGGGGTGCCACAGCCTGATCCTTCAAGTTTCTCCTTATTCCCTAGGAAAACCTGCTGTTAGACTCCTTATTCACAGAAAATTGTGAAAGACATAATTTAAATGTGTAACTTATCTTAGTGTTTGGATTCTCTTTGCTAGATAATGAATGTCTACTTTACCTATACCTTTACCTAAGAAAGGACAGGCACACCTCCTTGCTTGTGGCCTACAGAGACTAACATATTTTGCTGCATTTTTGTCATTGGGCTACCTTCATACTGATAATGAAATGGATTACACTTAGATTTCATTTCTTGGATGGAATACTTATGTGTTATTCACAAAATTATTTTCTTTATGTTTAGTTTCTCTCTTTCTCCCTGCCTCCCACCCTCCCCCACCTCTCTCTTGTTCTCACTACACAGATACATACATTCATGCATATACTGGATTTCTGAAAAAAAAAATTCCCATCAAATTAACTGTGGCATCTCATATAATTGATAGGGTGCTTTTTAATAATTAGATCTATAAAGTGGGGAATAGAACTGTCCTCAGGGTCTGAAGATGAGGCACAAGTCCTTACATTGTGGCATAGCATGTCAGACCAACCTGCATTTTTCTCCTCTTCACAGGCGTGCATGCCTAGGGGATTGGTGTTTACCTTGATTTAATGTCTCATCAGAAGCATGACACCTAACACAGCCCCACTGTGGTATGAGTTAAATGAAGCATGCCGATTTCTTTAGAAGGAACTGAAAACTCTAGCCTTCAAGGCTGAGAGAGGTGGGGTGAGCAGAGAAAGAGAACAAAATCAATAAAACTACCTACGATAGACGATAAACCAAGCAAACATTTTTATTAACCCCCTCATGACAATGACCATTGATGACATAGCTGAAGTTTGCACTCATGATATTGGAAAGGAGGTATAATATGCCACTGGGAGGTCCTTTGAAGCTTATATTAGAGTTAGGGGTGGGGTGGAGTTCCTACAAGCCTTCTGAACCATATGCTGCAGAATCTCGACAGTACTAGGGAAGCCATCTTCTGAGACACACAAAGTCCAAAACCTAAAGGTGTCCTTGAAGGAAAAGGACAAGCTGTGTCTTTCCCAGAGAAAGGAATGGGGCAGGGAGAGATTATTTTTCATCTTCACTAACAAACCTTCTAGCTATGTCAATACAAGAAATTCTAGAACAGCATTTTTTTAATTAAAAAATTTTAAATTTAATAATTTATTTTCCCCAATTACATGTGCAAACAATTTTTAACATTCATTTTAAAAATTGAGTTCCAAATTCTCTCCCTCTGTCCTTCCCCCCTTCCTGTTTAGATGGCAAGCAATTTGATATAGGTTGTATATTTGCAGTCATACAAAACATATTTCCATATTACTCAAGTTGTGAAAGAAAACACAGACAAAAAAAAAAACACCCAGGAAAAATAAAAGAAGTAAAGAAAAAGTATGCTTCAATCTGCATTCAGACTCCATCAGTAGAACAGTATTTTCTTTTCCCCACAAGTGAATATTAGAGGAATATAAGAAATAAAATGAAGAATACATTCACCACAGAATTCTGTTTTGGGCAGTAAAACCCAAGGACAAGTTATGGAAGAGTGGGGTTACCTTTAAGCTATAAATCTGCCTTTGACAGTTATTAATTAGCTAGGTGACCTTGGGCAAGTCATTTATCTCCTCTGAATCTCAATTTCCTCATCTGTAAAATGCTGATTATATCTATACCAATTACCTCATTGGGTTGTTGTGAGCCTCTGAGATCATATATGTCAAGGTCCCTAAATGTGCTTACAAATATGTAGCTTCAGGATTTGTCTTCCACACATCTCTGTGAACCTTTCTTGAAGTTATTTATTTATTTATTTTTTGCCTATGTTACTTCTTAGGGGAATGAGTTCCTTATGTTTATCTGCTGTGTCAAATAGTATTTTATTTATCCTTACTTTACCTCTAAAAGCTTCCATGGGTGTCTCCTAGGTGTAGCAGACCAGGTTTTGGAGCACGTCATAGCCATGGTCTACCTAACACTCTGACTTTATGGATCAATCCATACTAGGAAATTCTACTTTTCCCTCATAGAATACCATGCCTTTTTGAGTTGCCCATTCTTTTTCTATGTGTGGGAATATTGTCAGAATTGCACATGGTAACTACATGTACAGTTGAGTGCACTAAAGTTGGCAAAGCTCTTTTACATAAATTGTCTCATTTGAGCCCCACAACAGCCCTCTAAGGTAAGTCCTATATGCATTATCCTCACTTTTACAGATGAGGAATCTTAGACTCAAAAGAATTAAAGACTTGTCCATGGTCACATGGCTTATAAGTGTTAGAGTTGAAATTTGAACTCAGGTCTTCCTGACTCCAAGTCTAGCAATCTTGCCACTACATCACAATGTCTCTTTAGCATGGTATTATAAGGCATTGCTTGAGTAAAATCCTTTCCTTCTCACTCAATCTTCCAGATCCTTTCTCAGTCCCCATTTCCTTATTATTATTATTCTGAGGTTGAAAAGTTGATATAACTGGTGGGACCAGACCAATCTGATTTTAAATAAATAAATAAATCCTCAAAGTGGATATTAATATGATATGATATGATATCTGCCTTACTTCTTTGAATGCCAAGTTGAGAGAATTAAATGAAGCAGGGATGAATGGTGGGAATTTCCTACTCATGTAACCAGAGGGAAAATAGCAGTTATAGGTTAACCAGGACATTATATCTCCATGGTTCCTGCTACTAATCATGCTGGGGACTACAGAGCATAGAGTATTTAGGGACTAGTCAGGTTTAGGTAATTGATTGTGGTTTCTATTCCACAACTCTCATAGAGGTTGTTCAGGGTGGCTCAGCCCTTATTGCCTTCTGTACTTTGTTAAACTTTTGGATTGGAGATAAACCCTCTTTCTTTTTTTTTTTTCAGTCCAGCAATAGATCTGGTCATTAATGTCCTAGGCAAAGCTGGGGGGAGGGAATTATAATGGGTTAGGGTCTTGGCTATAGTGTTTCCCAATAGCTGAGGGCTGAAAAAGGAATCCTGGAATGGCACAATCTCATGTTGTGAAGTCCTAGATAAATTTTGTCAACTGAGGTTAAATATCTTGCCAAAGAAATGCTTTGGATGCTTTCTGACACTAATGAAGTAATCTTACACAATTTGCTATATGGGAGGGTAATCAATAAATAGAAAATGAGATGCTGGGGAACAAGCCCTAGGCTCTCAGCCCAGGACAGGAGTCTGTTGGAGCTACGGGAGACACCAGTACAGAACCTGTGGCCACGGCAGCAGCTACCTTGGAGACCTCCAACCCACAGCCTAAAGGTTTGAAACTCGCTTTCTTGAACTTCTGGGAGCCATGATGGCCAGGTAAATTGGCTCTCCCTCCCTTCCTCACCCAGAGAATACTCCCTCAGGAGAAACAGAGGAGCCAGAAATGGGGCTTCAGTAGCCTTTAGCGAGAGAAGTTGGGAAGAAGGCCCTTTTTGTGGTGGCAGAAGGAGACTAGTACAGGAAGAGAGGTGTCCCAGAGGGCCTCACCTCAGAAGAACAATGAGAATTACTGAGCCCCAGGGGGGTAGAGCTAGCAAATGTCAACACCAGGACCCCAGACATGCCGTTGCACAGCCAGGGGAAGTACCTGCACAGAGAACGGATGAAACCACCTGTGCTGTAGAGCAGTCCCATGGAAGAGGAGACTTCCAACAGCCAGATCACCCCTTCACCCACCTTGCAAAACCAGAGGCCATAGCACACAAAGCCAGTGAGCAGTCCCACAGTTCCCAACACAAGAAGCTTGGGACAGAACCCTCTGAGCCTCAGAAGCAGAGATCCACTTTAGAAGCTGGGTGGGTGGGTGAGTGGGGAACACCATGAAAAAGCATACTAAAAAGCCAAAAACTATTGATTCCTATTATGGAGACAGGGAAGATCAAAATACCAATTCAAAAGAGGGCAGCATGATACAATACCCACATCTGAAACATCAAAAGGGAATGTGAACTGATTTCCAGCCCCAAAAGCATTCCTGGAAGAACTCTAGGAGGACTTTAAAAACAAAATTAGAGAGGTAAAAGAAGAAATGGAAAAAAATTCACTGATGAGAATAAATCTTTAAGAAGTAAAATTGGCAAAATGGTTAAGGAGATTCAGAATGTAAATGGAGAAAATATCTCATTGAAAAGTAAAATTAACCAAATGGAAAAGGAAGTAGAGAAACTAAAAGAAGAGAACAATACATTAAAAATTAGAATTGGGCAAGTAGAAGCTAATGACTCCATGAGACATCAAGAATCAGTCAAAGAAAATCTAAAGAATGAAAAAATAGAAGAAAACGTGAAATATCTGATTGGAAAAACAACTGACTTGTAAAAAAGATCCAGGAGAGACAATCTAAGAATTATTGGTCTACCAGAAAGCCATGATGAAAAAAAGAGCCTGGACAGTATCTTCCAAGAAATCATTAAGGAAAATTGCCCTGAGGTCCTAAAACCAGAGGGTAAAATAGTCATTGAAAGAATCCTGAAAGAGATCCCAAATTGAAAACTCCAAGGTATATTGTAGCCAAATTCCAGAATTATCAGGTCAAGGAGAAAATACTGCAAGCAGCCAGAAAGAAACAATTCAAATATTGCAGAACTATAGTCAGGATCACACAGGGTCTTGCAACTTCTACAATAAAAGAAAGGAGGAATTGGAATATGATATTTTGAAAGGCAAAGTAGCTTGGACTACAACCAAGAATCAATTACCCAGAAAAATGGAGCACAATTTTTCAGGCAAGGAGATGGGTATTCAATGAAATAAGGGAATTCCAGACATTCCTGATGAAGAGGCCAGAGCTCAATGGAAAATTTGATCTTCAAATACAAAACTCAACAGAGACATAAAAATGCGAACAGAGGGAAAAAACTTTGTTATTCAATAAGGGAAAATTGTTTACATCCTTACATAGGATTACATTGATTTATATATGTTATATATAATATGTCAATCTTGAGAATGGTACAGTTATTATGACAATTGAAAAGGATATTCATAGACTGAGGGTGTCAGTATAAAGTGAAGTGATGTGAAGATAAAAAGCAACTAAGGGGTACAAAGGGATTGTTCTGGGAGAAGAGGTAAGGAGGAGGCAGAAAAGGGTAAATTAGGCCACATGAAGAGGGACAAAAACATAGAGAGAAAGAAGGGAGGGAGAAAAGCAGTGTTTGAGCTTTATTGTCTTTGGATTTGGTTCAAGGAGGGAATAAAATAAATATAGAAATCAAATTGGTCCCACAGAGAGTAGGAGGGGAAAGAGGAAAGAAAAGGTGGAGTGGAGAGAAGGGAGGGAGGGAGTAGCAAGGGGAAAAAGGTAAGATAAGGGAGGGGTGTCATTAGGGAGGGACAACTGAGGAAGATGGTGGTCAAAAGCAAAACTCTTTTGAGGAATGGGAGATAGGAGAAATAAAGGCATAAATGGGGTGGGGAATGAGATGGAGAAAAAGACACAGATAGTGATCATAACTGTGAATATGAATGGGATAAACTCTCTCATAAAACAGAGGTGGATAGCAGAATGGATTAAAAACCATAATCCTACAATATGCTGTTTACAAGAAACACGTTTGAAACAGGAGGATACACATAGGGTAAAGGAAAAAGGCTGGAGTAGAATGTATTGTGCTTCAGCTAAAGTATAAAAAGCAGTGGTAGCAATCCTAATCTCAGACAAAGCAAAAGCAAAGATAGATCTAATTAAAAGAGATAAGGAAGGACACTATATCCTGCTAAAAGGGACCATTCACAATTACTTAACATATATGCACCAAGTGGCATAGCATACAAATTCTTGGACAAGTTAAGGGAGTTACAGGAAGAAATAGACAGCAAAACTATACTAGTGGGTGACCTCAACCTCCCCCTCTCTGAATTTGATAAATTTAACCTCAAAATAAACAAGAAAGAAGTTAAGGAAGTGAATAGAATTTTAGAAAAAGTAGATATGATAGACCTCTAGGGAAAACTGAATGGGGATAAAAAGGAATATACCTTTTTCTCAGTGGTACATGGCACATACTCAAAAATTGACCAGGTACTAGGGCATTAAAACCTACAATCCAGTGCAGAAAGGCAGAAATAGTCAATGCATCCTTTTCAGATCATGATGCAATTAAACTTATTTGTAATAAAGGACCATGGAAAGATAAACTAAAGATTAATTGGAAACTAAATAATCTGATCCTAAAGAAAAAGCGGGTCAAAGAACAAATCATAGAAACAATTAATAACTTCATTCAAGAGAATGACAATAATGAGACAACATACCAAAACTTATGGGATGCAACAAAAGCAGTTCTTAGGGGAAGTTTTATATCTCTAAATGCTTACATGACTAAAGCAGTGAAAAAAAGAGATCAATGAATTGGGTGTGCAACTGAAAAAGCTAGAAAAAGAACAAATTGAAAATCCTCAATTAAATACCAAATTAGAAACACTGAAATCCAAAGGAGAGATCAATAAAATTGAAATCAAGAAAACTATTGAACTGATAACAAAATTACGAGCTGGTTTGATGAAAAAAACCCAATAAAATTGATAAACTTTTGGTTAATTTGATTTAAAAAAAGAAGAAAACCAAATTCCCAGTATCAAAAATGAAAAGGTGAATTCACCTTCAATGAAGAGGAAAATAAAACAATAATTAGGAATCATTTTGCCCAATTGTATGCCCATAAATGTGACAACCTGAGGGAAATGGATGATATTTACCAACAGAAGAGGAAGTAAAATACCTAAATAACCCCATCTCAGAAAAAGAAATTGAGCAAGCCATCAATAAACTCCTTAGGAAAAAATCTCCAGGGCCAGATGGTTTTACATGCGAATTCTATCAAACATTTAAAGAACAGTTAATTCTCATACTTTATAGACTATTTGGGAAAATAGGTGAAGAAAGAGTCCTACCAAATTCTTTTTATGACACAAATACATTACTAATACCTAAACCAGGAAGTGTCCAAACAGAGAAAGAAAATTATAGACCAATTTCCCTAATGAATATTGATGCAAAAACTTTAAATAAAACATTAGCCAAAAGATTGCAGCAACTTATCACAAGGATAATACACTATGATCAGGTAGGATTTATTCCAGGAATGCAGGGCTGGTTCAATATTAGGAACACTATCAGCATAATTGATCATATCAACAACACGGGCTTCCTGCAGGGGCTGAGAATTTCTCTTAACTAGAGTCCTTCATGCCTTGTCAGGCATGATAGTGGAAGAGATTCCTGTTCAGTCCATTTTCATCAGTTAGACATGACCTATATCTTTCTTATTCTGAGACCTTATGACTCTATGAAAGAGGGATTCCTTTGATATGAACATGTGTAACAGGAATCCCTGAATCCTTGAATAGAGAATATGATGGTAAAGGAAGATGGAGCTGGTACAGGTCAATGAATGATGCCTGGAAAATTAAATTTTAAAGACTGAAATGATGCTTAAGTAGTGGACAGTGCAACCAACCTGAAGTCAGGAAGACTCATCTTCATGAGTTCAAATCTGGCCTCAGACACTTACTAGCTGTGTGACCCTGGGCAAGTCACTTATCCCTGTTGGCCTCAGTTACCTCAGCTGCAGAAGGCAAAGCACTCTAGCATATTTGCCAAGAAAACCCCAAATGGGATCATGAAGGGTTGGACACCACTGAAACAATGAACAACAACAACAGTGGGAAAAAAGGCCAGAAAGAGCTCTACATCTGTCTTCAAAAAAGTTGTTTGGTAAATGTTGATTGACTTCCCCTCTAATCAAGATGGAAAAGAGAAATAAAAGACTGGTCTGCGTTATTGAAGCCATGACCCTCCTGCCAAAAAAAATCTTTAAGACTTAAAAGGAGTAACAATTGATAGTAAAAAATATTGGATGCTTTGATTTTTGTTTAGATTTTTAGAGCATTTTATCATAATAAATAAGTGGAAAAAATGAAAGTTGTGTAGGATTTGGTGTCAGAGGATTGTCAGGACAGGTGATATGTTGCTGAAACAACATCTTTCTCCCTCCACTCCACCAACTATTGATTCCAGAGCTCTAATTCTGCATTTTCTTCCTCCCTTTGAACCCTCTCAGAAGTTCCTCAGAAAGAGTTGCCATCAGTACCTACAGTCTTTCCCTCTGGACATGGAAAAAGTCTGTTTATCTTTGTTTTGAATGATTATTCAATCTTTAAAAACAGTGTTAACTAGTAGCATTTGCTAATCTGGGTGTATTTGGGAAGATTACAGATGGGAGAAGGTTATTGGCTAATTCTGCCTTTCAATGCATTCTTCTCCTCATTGGCTTTTTGGAGCTCTTTTGACATTTGGGTTAGTCTATTTTTTAAGGTATTATTTTCTTCAGTATTTTTTTGGGTCTCCTTTAGCAAGTCGTCGACTTGTTTTTCATGGTTTTCTTGCATCACTCTCATTTCTTTTCCCAATTTTCCCTCTAATTCTCTTACTTGATTTTCCAAATCCTTTTTGAGCTCTTCCATGGCCTGAGACCAATTCATGTTTTTATTGGAGGCTTTTGATGTAGGCTCTTTGATTTTGTTGGCTTCTTCTGACTGTAAGTTTTGATCTTCTTTGTCACCAAAAAAAAAAGATTCAATAGTCTGTGTCCTTTTTTGCCGCCTGTTCATGTTCCCAGCCAACTACTTGACCCTTGAGCTTTTTGTCAGGGTATGACTGCTTGTAGAGTAGAGTACTTTGTCTCAAGCTTTAGGGACTGCACTGCTGTTTTCAGAGCTACTTCTACTCTACTGTCACCACAAGCTCTGCCACAGCAGCGCTCTTCCTCCCCCAAGAACCTCCAACCAAGACCGTGACCCAGATCCAAGCAGGGCAAAGCAAGAGAACCTGCCTCAGCACCAGCAAAGCTCTCCTTGCAGTCCTGCTCAGCCACTGGAGAAGATTATTGAAGGGAGAATATCTCAGGAATGGGTGAGCAAGAGAGATTTATTTATTCTTAATTTGTTGTTTATTTACTTTAGCACTGTTTTAAAAAAAATTGAGTTCCAAATTACCTCCCTCTAACCCCTCCCACACCTACTAAGAAGGCAAATAATATATCAATTATAAGTGTGAAATCATGCAAAATTTATTTCCATATTAACCATATTGCAAAAAAGGCAAGAGACATGAAGAAAGTTAGAAAATTATACCACAATTTGCGTTTAGACTCCTCTATTTCTTTCTCTGGAGGTGGATAGAATTTTTCATCATAAGTCCTTTGACATTGTCTTAGATCATTGTATCACAGAGAATAGCTAAATTTTTCACAATCATTGTTTTGTATTAAAGTTACTGTGTACAGTCTTCTCTTGGTACTCACCTCACTTTGCATGAGTTCATATAGGTCTTGCCATGTTTTTCTGAAACCACCTCCTTCATCATTTCCCATAACACAGTAGTACTCCATCACAATCATATGCCACAAATTGTTCAGCCATTCCTCAATTGATGAGCATCCCTTCAATGTCTAATTCTTTGCTACCACAAAAAGAGCTGCTATAAGTATTTATGTACATGTAGATCCCTTTTCTTTTCCTTTCTTTGGGATACAGACCTAGTAGTGGATTTCTGAGTCAAAGGGTAAGCACAATTTTATAGCTCTTTGGGCATAATTCCAAATTGTGCTCCCGAAGCGTTGGGTGAGTTTACTACTCCACCAGCAGTTCATTAGTGTACCTATTTTTTTCTCATTCCCCTGCAGCATTTGTCATTTCTTATAGGTGTAAGGTGACACCTCTGCTCAATAGTGATTTAGATCATTTTTATATGACTGTAGATAGCTTTGGTTTCTTCTTCTTCTTCCAAAAACTGCCTATTCGCATCCTTTGACTGTTTACTAATTGGAGAATGACTTTTATTTTTATAAATTTGACTCTGTTCCCTATGTATTTGAGAAATGAAACCTTTATCAGAGAAACTCACTGTGAATATTTTTGATATTACTTCTATGGTACCTTTTGGCAAAATGTAGTTTCCTTGGTTATCTCTTTTAATTAGATCTGTTTTTTGCTTTTCCTTTGTCTGAGATTATGATTGCTACCCCTGCCTTTTTTACTTTACCTGAAGCATATTAGATTCTGCTCCAGCCCTTTATTTTAACTGCATCTCTCTCTGTGTGTGTGTCTTTCTGTTCCAAGTATGTCTTTTGTAAACAGCATATTGCTGCATTCTGGTTTCTACTCCATTCTGTTATCTGTTTCTGTTTTATGGGTGAGCTCATCCCATTTACATTCATAGTTATGATAACTGTATTTCCCTTCATCTCATTTTCTTCTCTTTATTCTTCTCTCTCTCTCTCTCTCTCTCTCTCTCTCTCTCTCTCTCTCTTTATCTTGTCTCCCCACAAAAGTGTATCTTACTTCTAACCACCATCTTCCTTAGTATGTCCTCTCTTTTATCTTTTCTCCCACCCTTTTTATCCTGTTCCTCTCCTATTTCCCTATAGGGTAGGATAGATTTCTATATACCTCTCTGTGTGTGTATCTATATTCTTTCCTCTTTGAAACTATTCTGATGACAGTGATGTTCAAGTATTGCCTGCCACCCTCTCTCTTTGCCCCTCCACTATAAAAACTCTTCCTTGCATGCCTCTTTTATGTGAAATAATTTCTCTCATTCTAGCTCTCTCTTCCCATTCTCCCAGTGCATTCCTCTTTATTATCCCTTTATTTTTTGATCATTCCAACATAATTGACTCATATCCATGACCTCTGAAATGTTCTTAGTAGTTTCATGTATCATCTTCCCATATAGGAATATAAACAGTTTAACTTTATTGAGTCTTTTATAATTACTCTTTATGTTTACCTTTTTGTCCTTCTCTTGAGTTTTATGTTTAAATGTCAAATTTTCTATTTAGCTCTTGTCTTTTCATCAGGAATAATTGAAAGTCTCAAATTTCATTAAATATCCATTTCCCTCCCAAAGGATTATAGTCTGTTTTGCTGGGTAGGTGACTTTTGGATATAATCCTAGCTCTATTGCCTTTTGGAATATCATTTTCCAAGCCCTTTGTTCCTTTAATGTAGAAGTCACTAAATCTTGGTTATCCTGACTGTGGCTCCACAATGTTTGAAATGTTTGTTTCTGTCTGCTTGCAATATTTTCTCCTTGACCTGGGAGCTCTGGAATTTGACTAGAATATTTCTAGAAGTTTTCATTTTGGGATCTCTTTCAGGAAGTGACTAATGAATTCTTTCATTTTCTTTTTGGTCCCTTGGAGTTAAGATATTGGGACAGTTTTCCTAGGTAGTTTCTTGAAATATGATGTGTAAGCTCTGTTTTTGATCATTACTTGCATGTAGTCCAATAATTCTTGAGTTATCTATCTTCAATCTGTTTTCCAGGTCAATTGTTTCTGTGATGAAATGTTTCACATTTTCTACTATTTTTTCACTTTTGACTGTTTTATTGTTTCTTGATGTCTTATGGAGCCACTAGCTCCCACCTGCCCAGCTCTAATTTTTAAGCAATTATTTTCTTCAGTGAACTTTTGTATGTTTTCCCATTTTACCTATTCTGTTTTTAAAGGAGTTGTTTTCATTAGTAAACTTTTGTGCTTCTTTTACCATTAGGCCAATTCTTTTTTTAATGGTGCAATTTTCTTTGGGATTTTTGTGCCTCTTTTACCAACCTGTAATTTTTCTTTTCATATTTTGTTTCCATTATTCTCATTTCTTTTCCCAATTTTTTTCCTACCACTCATATCCTTATTTAACTATTTCAGTAATTCTTGTTAGACTTTGGTCCAACAAGCATTTTTCTTTGAGACTTTCCTCCTAGATGTTTTCCTCTTATTGTGATCTTCTGCGTTTGTGTCTTGGTCTTCTTTGTCATTGTAGTAGCTTTTTCTGGTCAAGTTCTTTTTTGTTTTGTAGTTTGTTCATTTTTTCAGCCTATTTCTTGACCTTGAACTTTATGTTAAAATTGAGCTTTACTCATCTTGGGGTGGGGAGGCACTGCCCCAAGCTTCAGCTTTTTTCATGCTGCTGTTTTCAGAACTAGTTCTGGATATCTGAAAGTTTTCAATACTTCAAAGGTGGTGTGATTCAGGACAAGATGTGGTCACTGCTCTTCTGGTCTGTACTCTAGTCTTTCTCCAGGAATGGTCCCTGCTCTTCTGTAACTGCTAGCACTCCTCTTGGCCTTGGAACTTTGACAAAGTCCACTGATCTCCTGTAGCTGCAAGCACTAGTGTTCTTTTCTGCCTTAGAACTGCTACTGAGGCCCCTGCTACCTTGTGACCAACCATAGCCCACTCTGGAACTACAACCCAGAACTGCATATGGCCAATCAGCATCAGTTGCACCCACTGTCAGCAAAGGGTCCCTTGTAATTTCTCTCTAGCCAATTCCCCAACCATCTTACCATCTCTGGACCAAAAGCTCACAAAACTTCTGCTTCTGCCACCATTGCTGCCTTGACATGCCCTCTGCACCTTCATCCTGGTGTCATGGAGCTCCTCTGTCAACTTCCTAAGTTTTCTCAGACTAGGAAAATATCACACTCTTACCTTTTGTTGGCTCTGCCATTCCAAAATTTCATTTGATGTTATTTTAAAGTTGTTTGGAGCAGAATGTTAAGAAAGTTCATCTGGGTAGCTGTTCCTAATTTGCCATCTTGGCTCTGTCCCTTGCAAGAAAGATTTAAAACCGAATCGCTAGAAACTGTCTCTGGCTGGGGGTGCAGAACAGAGAGATAGAGAATTATTGATTCCTTTTACTTTCTAGAGTTGAGAAAGGACAGGAGAATCATCTAGGCAAGAGGCAGTATTATGGTGAAGGGGTTGCCATAAATGTGATCAGGAATGTCTAAACAACCTACTTACCACCTCATCACACTGTTACTACATTTTATTTTCTATAATGCCCATCGACTTATTGTGTGTTGTAGTTGTCTATTCATGTGGCTAACCTCTAGTTACTAGACTACAAATTCCTTGAGGCATGGTACCACATATTACGTAAAGTTTATAGGTCTCCCCGGGATCTAGCCCAATGTTCTACATACAGAAGAATCTAAGAATCTTAATATTTGTTGATGACTGAATGAATAATAATTTAATTTTTAAAGTGTTTGTGGGAATTCTTAGTAGACAACAATCTAATATGATGGCATAAGATAGGACAGTAACCTAGTACCCATGAATGGGTTTATTTGTAATATGATAAAAAAATTAATCATCTAATTAGTGCTACATGTGAAGGAATAAGAATCCCATTAACAATAGAAATATGTAGTGAAATCAATTTAGTGAACTCTTTGCAGCATCTGTTTAGTCAAATCAATGGGGAAAAAGTCATTGTATTCCAGAAAGTAGGAATGTGTCTTCCTGACAGGTGACTAAACTGATTTCTGGTTATCGCTGATGATCTCAACTTGGATTTGAATTTTGGTTGAATAAATAAATGGAGAGCCTCAACAGTTCTTAGGAACCTCAGTGTGGTGGTAGGATACCATACTTCTTGCTCTTAAAAATCAATAGATCTGGGTTCTTTTTTTAATGCTAAAAGTACAAAAGGTATATTTATACTAAAGAGTGTGAAGAGTGTGCAGGAGCCAGCTCAAACTGACTTACTAGAGTTTATTGCTAAATTTTATGTGTGAGCATTTGTCTACATCTTCGAAATAGGCAAATGCTACAAAATGGGCTTAGTTTATTGTTTCGTTTATTGTCCAGATTTAAAAAAAAGTATTAGAGAAAATGTTAATAATGCAGATTTAACATGAATGTGTCATGCATACATTTTTTTCCTTGGAGAACTGCTTGTTACATATTTACCAGCATTCCCTGGCTTATACTGCCATTTCCCTGACTATGAATTGCATTTTTGTGTTGTGCTAGGAGTCAGGTAACCTTTGTTCTGACTCTGACTTTACTAGCTATTGCTTTAGATATCTTTCTGAACATGTTTCCCTTGGTAACCTGATTTGCAATTTTGGTAAATTCTGTGTGTAGCATTATTTGCTCTTTTATAAGCCAAAGCTTTAGGGTTTTTAAGTCTTGTTCCAACTTTTCATCTTTGCCCACTCCCTCCATCTAAATTCTATGCAAAACATTCGTAACCTTCTTGTCATATTTATTCTCTCAAAACTTCTCTTCTAAAATCTATTTCCCTACAGACCAGGCTATTGTGATAAATTCTGAGTAGCTATTTATTCTTTAAGGTGATGGTGACCAGAACACTCGGTACTGAACTAACTGCTTTAGCATTTCTAAAGAAGGAGTACACACTGACCCAGGTGAAATAACTGCATAAATTAGAGGAAGAATATTATAACCATAGCAATAAGCTGTAATCATTTTTGTAAACATATAGCTTTTCACAGTAGAGTGGCAAATGTTTTTTATACATTTTGTAAGGATATTTTGCTTTACATAAGCAACATGTTCCTGAATATTTGAGTAAAGCTAAATTTTTATAAGTTAAATTTATAAATTAAACTGTGACTCAACTGTTACTAATTTAAATGAATCCTACTGAAATCTTTTTCAAAGATGAAGAATTCCTTTTAAAAATTGGCTATGTATATTGGAAAGGGGTATGAGGTTTATCATAAACTATCCCTGTAAATGATGGTCCCATTGTGCTACTATGCTTAAAAAGACTGACAAAATGCTGGGTAAAATGAGGAAAGAAAATGACAATGTATAAGACAACCTCATGTTGTCCTTTGATAAAGCTCGGGAAACATTCCCATGTGCAATTCTGATCACTATCTCTTAAGAAAGGTAACAAAAAGTCTGAAAGTGGAGCTAAAATGATCAACTGATTTTAAGAGAGTGGGGCAAGATATGAGAATATTCTAAAAAGACTGGGACTGAATTCTGGAAAGATGAAGACTGAGTTGGACTATGATCCAAGCTACTAATATCATGGAAGATGTGGACAGGAGAAATGTGAACTTCTATTATGCATGAAGTAAAATTGGGAGAGACTCTTTGAAGCTTTAAAGAAGTGACTATAATTGATGTGTCTGATATGGAAAGGCCTACATTTTCCATACTGCTTGAGCTCCAAGAATAAGGAGGAGAACAGGAATTGTTTCCCATGAGAGCATGTGCTCCTAGCACAGATGTTGATTGGCTACTACTCTCAGAAGGATACATGTGAACTGGGTGAGGTGGGAAATTGGGCCCAACATTAGTCTGCCAGACTGATTAGTCTGTAAATTAATTGTACTTTACCAGACTACTACTTGTCTTAGATCAGCATTATTAAATCGAGATGTGATTTATATTTGGAGATCCACCTAGGTGCCTTAGAAATTAATTAGTGCCTTTCTATCATTTTCTTGACTCCTTTCTACCTGGATTCATAAAATGCTGGATATTAGTGACTAAGGGGGTTAGAAATGTAGCATACTGTGTTGTGCTGAGTAATGATCAGTGTGACTAGCAATGCAAGACTGATGCTTTTGAGGAGGAAATCTGAAAAGGGACCACTGACTTCAGGGGCCAAGGAGTACTGAGCAGGAGTTTCTGGTTGGGAGAGACCATGTAGTATTGGAATGCAGGCATGGTGAGTTGGGGAATATAAAGTGAGGTAGTCATAGATCTGTAGGAATCATAGATGCAGAAAACGCTGCCCAGATATGGTAAATATAGTTTAATACATATCATTACAGGAATACCTTACTTTACACAAGCAACATACTCCTGACTACTTGAGTAAGCTGAATTTTTATACATTGTCTATAAATTAAACTGTGACTCAGCTGTTAATAATTTAAATGAATCCTATTAAAAATTCTTATCAAAGATAAAGGATGCCTTTTAAAAAATCAATTATGTCACTGGAAAAGGGTACGAAATTTATTGCAAACTATCCCTGTAAATGCTTGGCCCAAGTGCTACTATGGTTAAAAAGGCTGACAAAATTCTGGGTAAAATGAGGAAAGAACATAACAACATATAAAAAAACTTCATGCTACCCTTTGATAAAACTTGGGGCACCTTCCCCTGGGGATCCTGTGTGCAATTCTGATCACCTCCTCTCAAGAAAGGTAACAAAATGTCTGAAAGTGGAGCTAAAATGATCAAGGGGTTTTAAGAATGAAGGATAAGATGGGGACCATGGGAATGAAAGAGTCTTAGTATAAGAATTAGTAAAGATACTCAGTGAGTAGAGGAACCTACAGTTGTCTACAGCTAGGACCTCATTAATGTAATGTTGTCTAGCTCTACAGATTGGAGGGATCAAGTCCAGAGTCTGTCCCTTTCTTGCCTGGTATTCTACCTGTGGAGGCCCCAGAGGCACTGAGGCTCCCTATAGAGCCTGATTCCTGAGAGGATAGAGATAACATCATTTGACCTGGACTATCATAGATTCAGAATTAAGACTGCAGTTCTGTGGGCCCAAGGATACTGGCCTACTCAGGACAGTTATGGAAACTGGTTTCGCAAAAGTGACAGAGGGCTGCTACTACTGCATAATGTATAAAACTGCACATTGAAAAGGCAAGAATAACTAGGTAGTGACCAGGCTAGCATTTGATGATCTCTGGGGTGGCAGGTACACTGTCACCCATCTAGCCAATATACTGTGTGTGACATGTGAGGAAACTCAATGTACTATGTGTCCACATAAAACAATAATAATAATGATAGCATTTATATAGCACTTACGTAACTTTTCTATTTATTATATTCTAGGCAGAATCCATGTCTTCATGTGACCTTGATGAGATTGCTGTTTGAGTTAGGTGTAAATTCTATACTTTACACATACACATATGTATATAATCTATACATGTATAGTCATTATAATTTTCAGGATTATACATGTCTAATCATTACATATGTAACAAATACTTTTGTCTTAATATTTCCACAGAGAGGCCAGTTATATCATCCTCTTCTCAATTTTAGAAGAGGCATCCTTAAAGAGTTGGTTTATGAATTCAAACCCAGTCTCAGAAATTTACTAGCTGTGTGACCCTGGAAAAATCACTTAACCCTGTTTGCCTCAGTTCCTCATCTATAAAAATCAACTAGAGAAGGAAATGGCAAACTACTCCAGCATCTTTGCCAAGAAAACCCAACAATAAGGTCACAAAGAGTTGGCCATGATTGAAACAACTCAACAACAACAACTTCTTTAATGCCACCTACTTTACCCTCCATTCCAGTGTCTCCCCCATCCACTTTAACTGTTAATGATTAATAACCCAGTTTCATCTTACCAATTAACATCAATTACTTTGCAGATGAAATGAGAAGAGTCTTGGCTACAGATTTCACTCCTGGATCCTTAGAATCCTGAAAACTGGTCCAGCTGGCTGCAAACTCCGATGTGGACTCTGTTCCTGGACCTTCTGGTTACTCATTCTCCTGACCTTTTGGTCTTCACAAGGTCATAGCCTCCAACTGCCTTTGTCTAAAATGAAAGATCAGACACCAAGGCAAAGAACTATGTGTTTCATTCATAGGCCACACATTACCTTAGATGATGAAATCCTTGGGCCTCTCCACTTGATGAGGTTTCTCTTCTTTTACCAGAATGCCACCAGGCAGGAAGATTTCCCTGAAAGAGATAGACAAAAGACGAAAATGGAGGGATGTTATCAACAAGTGCCTTTTGAATGTTCACAGTTCTGGCTGCATAGTCAATTGAAAGGCTCTTCTTTATCAATCAATTGGTCAACAAACTTTTATGAAGTGCCTACTATGTATCAGGCCTTGTGCTAAGCACTATTAAGGATGTGTTAAACAGACTGGGGAATAATTGTGAAGTACTGTATGCATACACATAAGAACTGGGCTCATTGGCCAGTCCTCCATTTCACCAATTTTTAATTATAAGTAGAGTAGCACAGGAATGTATAGTAGGGAAAAGACTATATTTTCCTTGATGGCTGGACTGGAGTTGAAGTATTTGCTAGAGGAAAAAGACTCGATGGGCATGAGATGAAAGCTTCTATGAAGGAAGAGATGGGAACCATGAGAGGAATCCAGAAGATGAGTAATGGCATTCAGGAATTTTAGTGCATCCTTAAGTTATGATGGATCAAGGAAAGAAGGCATCTAGGCTACTTAGGAGCTATATTGACTGGGTAAAAAAATCACATAAGTCTACTTTGAAAGAGATAAAAGAAAAAATTCAATATGAAATTCCAAAATCAACTTGCATCCTGCAATACCACCCTGCAGAGTTGAGTTTAACCATTAAGGAAAAAGATGCTATGGAATGCAGAGTTGTACTATTGGACTAATTCCATTAATTATTTATGTCATATTACCAACTCTGCCATGTTGGGTTTGGGACCCTGGACAAGTTACTCTCCCAGTGCTCAAGGCAATTCTATAAGACCATGAGTTGCTGAGAGGGTATTGCCTTGTAATGGTAGAGTTTCCTCACCTAAGACATCCTTATGTTGGTGAAATTAAAGGCTATCCATATCCTTATACCATCATAGTCAACTATTCATGTGTTGAATTCTATTTTTCTGTTTAAGTTTGTGACTACCTAGAATTTTTTTTCTAGGCATCTGCTTTATACTTTCTACCCTCAAAATGTTTTTCATAAGATTGTCCTGGGAATTCTAAAAAGAGTTGGGAAAATGAATCTCCCTCCATTCATTGGAGAGGTTTGGGGACATATGACTGTAGAATATTGAATATCTGATCAAACAATCAACAAGAATTTATTAAGCATCTACTATGTGATAGGCACTGCCAAACAGTCAATGTATTGGTTAATTTTTAAAACTGTTCTCCCTTTCCTTTTTGTTACTCAACCTTTGTTATGATGAAGAGGGAAAGAAATATATTTGGAAATAAATATGATTTTAAAATTAAAGGCACCAATAACAATATTTTAAATTAATTTTTCAAAGATTCTACTTCTTTGTCCTGTTTCTTCCTGCCCCATTGAGAAAGCAAGAAAAAGAAAATCCTCTGTTATAAAACATGAATAATTGAGTAAGATAAATTCCCAAATTGGCCATGTTAAAAAAAATTATCAGTCTTCACTCTGAGCCCATCACCTCTCTATCAGGAGGTATGCAGCCTCCTTCATCATGCATTCTCTGGAATCATGGTTGGGTTATTGTGTTGATCAGAGTTCCTAAGGTTCAGGAGATGAGTGTCTTGTTCAAGGAGCAGGAAGAAGGCCAGTGTTGCTAGATTGAAGAGTATATGTGGGTGGACTAAGGCATAAGATGATGGCAAGATGGGAAGGATAAGTTTTGAAGGGCTTTCAATACAAAACAGGGGATTTTATATTTGATCCTGGAAGTGATATTGAACAACTGGAGTTTGATGAGTGTGTGTGTGTGTGTGTGTGTGTTTGGCATGGTTAGACCTGCACTTTAGGGAGATCATTCTGACAGACGAGCGGAGGATGGACTGTAGTAGGAAAAGACTTATGGAAGGAAGACCAACAAGCAGATTGTTGCAACAGAGCAGGTATAAAGTGATGAGAATCTGCATCAGGGTAGTGGCAGACTATACAAAAGATGTTATAAAGGTAAATTTGACAGGCCTTGGCAACAAATTGGATACAGGGCATGAGAATGAGGAGTTGAGGATGACACCAATATTATGAGGCTAGGTGACTGAGAGGACAGTGGTACCCTCAAAAGCAATGGGGAAATTTGGAAGAGGGAATGCTTTGAATGGGGGAATTCTGACAATAAATTCATTTTGTACATGTTGAGCTTAAGGTATCTATGGGACATCCAAGAAATTAGATTGTAGAGTATCCCAAAAGTGGATGAAAGCAAGAAGGAGATGAATTAAATTAACATTTCTTAGAGAGAGACACCATGAATGAATGGAAGAATGCCACTCAAACTAAGAGATATGATGATGAGGAATGAGGGGTTGGAAGGACCATCTTAGTAACTGGTCTGGTAAAAGGTAAAGAAATCTGAAATGAAGCAGAAATAAGCTCTTCCATCCAGTCCATACAAAAAGATGGACATAAGGTGGTGGAGGCCAGTAGAAAAATCAGTGCCAGCTCAGGTAATAATGGATGTGACATAAGCTGGGAGAGGGTCACATAAATTCTAGTAACTATATGGAAAGCTAGTGGAGAGGAGGGTAGTCAGAGCCAACTTTAACAAATGGAAATGAATACAGTCAGCACTCTGAACTGGGGTGTTACAAGCCAGCACCAGCCCTAATGATCAAGTGCCTGAAGCTGGATGTTAGCCTTGGCTTGGCAAAACAGAAATGCACAACTGAACCAGCCCTGATGGGTCATCACCTGGGGAAACATCACCTTAGAGTGAATTTCATAGAGTACTAGGAACCAGAGTAGAAGGCAAGTCCAACCCAGTGCCTGGTTGCCTATCTTGGAAGGGATGTGCAGTGGGACCTGAGACCAACATGACAATATCTCATTGAAATCAGTTTGGGATCCAGTAAATGATAGAATTTACTCTCAATTGAAGATCCTACAGAAAGGAAAAGAAATACAAATTAAAGCCTGAACCTACAATGGGTTGCTATTGAACATATAAGTCAGTTATTTCAGAATAATAATGGAGCTTGATATTAGCCAATTCATCCAGATTAGCAATAGCAGTGCCATCTGGACTGCAGAGAGGACAGCAGGCAACAAAGTGCACCTGATTCATCTTAAGAATTCCACAGGGCATTGTCCTAAGGACAAAAACTCAAAAGAAGAATTGAGACTGAAATATGAGTAAACAGAAGAAAGTATTGAACACTATTAAGAACTACTATGTGTTAAGAGAAGCCCAAGAAATAAAACCAGAAGAAGAGAGTAATCAACTCTGTCACTACAAAAAGAACCTCAGAAGAAAAACAGTCATTTAGTCATAAGGACTATTAAGGATGGATGGAAGAAATGAAACAAGATTTAAAAAATAATAAAAACATTTGCTATATGCCAGATACTGTGTTCAGTGCTTTATAATTATTATTTAATTTGAACTTCACAACAGCCCTGGTAGGACGATGCTATTATTATTATTCTTATTTTACAGTTGAGGAAACTGAGGCACACAGGGCTTAAGTTATTTGCTTGGGGGGGGTTACACAGTATTCATGTTACTTACTCTGTATGACCTCGGGTAAATCTCTTAATCTCTTTTTAGGAGAATAAGTAGCTTAGAAAAGAAGATGGAAAACCTTGTCTGAGTAGCAGGTTTCCCTGTAGAGTAGAAGGGAGCACGCAGGATTTAATAGCAACAAGAAATATTTGAACAACTTCAAAGACCTTTTTATGGTATTTTTGCTTTGACCTATCAGCTCTTGCAAAAATACTATAAAAAGCTAAAAAGAAAGAGTTAAAGTATCAAGGAACCACAGACAGGATCACAGAAGACTAGGAAGCAGCTATTATAAATGTTGTTGTTGTTGTGTTTGTCCTTCATTCTCAAAGAAGACCATGACATCAAGGAAATGATGACATGTCTTGCTGTTGACTCCCATTTGAGTGTGGGAAGGCTATGCAAGGTCACCAGCCTCCAGAGCACTCTGGGTCCAGTGGTCTGAAATTCTCCAGGACAACTGGAGATGGCTCAGGATATATTGGGAGACCCTTGGCCTTTTAGGCTAAGGTATTTTCAGGTTCTCACTTTGAGTGAGATAAAGCCCATTCAGTAAACAGGCCTCTTTAAGAAGTTAACTCAAAAAAAAAAATCAAACTGGGAGGGGAAGACCCTCACTGCTCCTGGCCAAAAGAGAACCCGTTACTATTTAGTATTTACATTCACTCTGTGCTAGGAGGGCAGGGACCTATTGTCCAATCTATGAGCTCCAGAATGAGTTGGGTTTAAGGATTGGTTTTTGAGAAAGACATCTAGCCAGTAAACCCAAAGTTAAGAGGCAACCTTTGGCCATCAAAATGAGAAAAAAATCAGAATAAAATATTCCAAAAGGCTAAAGCTCAAAACTAAGACTAACTTATTCTTCCATGCTGAGTATAGTCCTATGAGAGGGAAAATGAATTTTTAATAGAAAAGAGGACTTTCAAGCATTCTCCATGAAAAGATCAGAAATTTGACATATAAATAAAGGAATCAAGAGAAAGTTAGAAATGTAATATATATTAACAGCTAGGAGGGGCTAAATAATGATAAAAGTGCTTACCTTCTCATAGAGGGAGAAGAGCCAAGTGTCCTTTCAGGATCTTAATGTCTTCTAGGATCAGAGATGGAATTAAATACCATATTTCACCACATAATTGTCTCCACCACATAATCATCACACTCGGTTTTTGCAGTCCTAAAATGGGTTTATAACCTTTCATCATGTAATCATCACATGGTATAATTCTATTCGTCATGCTGCTTAAAAGGTAAACTAGAGCAGCAACATATTCACCAGTGGCATATGGATACACATTTATTTCTCGTGCATTGTGAGCCACAAGCCTAGAATTCTCAGTGCACATGGGTTGTCAGTATTCAGGTTTAACATATATTCATGAGTACTACATGCATCCTAATCTTGCACCAAAGACATTTTATTAATAAGTGATTTTTAAGTAATACTGGCACAGTTTTTAAAAGCTTCACATAATGTTCGCATTTTACAAAACAAGTTGGCATAAAATCTGCAGTGATTATGCAGTGAAATACAGTAAGGCAAACATGGGTCATAGGTGTGATTCTATTCTGTTGTGGCCACCTACATTAGAATGTGATATACGTTTCCATGTTTTATGCCTCAGTAGATATTAATAATCAGAGGGTATTGACCAAAGTTACCTCTTTTAAAATCTCTTTCAAGGAAATATACATGATTTTGACATTAATCAGAGAATCTTTGTTGAAACAAAGCCTTCAAGCTGAAATGCTGCTCTGTTGAATTAAACACTTTTTCATAGTCAACAAAAGGGACATTGAGGTAATATGTTGTCTATGCTTCAGTTGACCATATAACTATAAAGATGTGATTTGCTACAGGAGATCATTTGCAAAAGCTTGACCGTTCCTTTCTTGTGCTTTCATCAAGTATAGCTTCAATGTGTGTGTAGATTATTCTAATAAAAATTTTATGGAGATGGGAAGGTAGGTTCATGATGTCTCAATAGTTATCGATGTTATCTTGATCGCCTTTTGCGTGTAGCAATAAAATCCACAGATTTTCCAAGCCTTTGTTATTTTTCTTCATGTATTTTTCAGATACATTAAAATCATTTTCTCAACATTCAAAATTGTGTCACCTCCAACATAGGCTTTGTCTGTGTACACTTAATCAAATCCAGCTGATTTTCCTATAGCTGTTTTCCATTTTCTCCTCATTTTGACTTCTGCATATAGTGCATTGGAAGCTATGATTTTTGAGTCCAGCTCAACATAAAGAAATTTCTAACATTTAATTATTAGATTTAATTGCTGTCTCTAAATGGTGAGGTTCCCTTCACCATAAGTGTTTGAGCAAATGTTTGTCAGAGATATAGAGGGGAAGTGAGTAATAAGTGCAAGTTTGGACTAAATGACCTCTGTGGTCCCTTTTGGGGCTGAAAAGCTAAGATTTTGTAGTTCTACTATAAATGGAAAAAAGACTATCTCTCATTGGAACAACAAAAGGAGAGATGAAAATGATC